>NW_027272683.1:0-71771 GCF_040938485.1 Diadema antillarum
CTGATAGGTCAGCCCAAGAGCTCCTGCTGATTATTAGTGGACATTCTGCACTACGCGCAAAGGTAAATATGTAATGAATGAGTATAAATCACAGCGATCACTGAGGGAGGGGCAGACAAAGATCAGATTGGTGCTATGGATATGTAGATGTAATTCACAAAGTTTTTATGCCTCTGCCTTGAAGTGAGTCAGATGTATTATGTTCTGGGTGTACCATCTGTCTGACCGAGATCTCATTATCACAGATGAAGCAAAATGGTTCTGTGGATTTTTTTTATTTTTTATTTTGACCCAGCCCAGTTATTCTACACAAGGTGTATACAAGCTGTTAGTTAATAGGCATAGATAACTCCATGTCAGATTTTGAAGCTCATAGAAATTTTGCATTTGCAGCTTCTTCTTCTTTAGCTCAGGAATATCACTGATAATATGATTTGGAAGTAAGGATAGACATGAATAAGAATTTATTTACAGAAGGGGATAGGGACAATTCAGGGTCAAACATATGATTAGTATGCTCACTATTTTGTTTATGCATATAACTCTCTACCTATCTCCACCTCACATCTCGATCTAATGAGTACTATATCACAATATTGGAGCAACCTTTTGATAATTATTTACTAGGTATATCATTGAGTAAACAACATTTTTATCACTCTTCAATCAACACTGCCTGCTGACGATTTTGGCACAAAGTGTATTGGACAATACTTCCACTTTTGAGTAGAATTAAAGGTATTACATGTACATGTATTTACCATTTGCAGATGAAACAAAAAACAAGCTTTGTGCTTCAAAATAGTTCTAAAATGTGAGTTAGGAATAGAAACAACCAATGTAAAAATTTGAATCAGTTGAAACTGTTACTGACTTATCAGTGCGTGCATTCAATGGCACCAGAATATCTCAGTGGGGTCCTTGATAGGGTACGCTCCCTCTCGTAATCTCAGATCGGCTCAGAAAAATCCTATGGGGCAAATGTCCTGTTATCACAACTAAGTTTTATGGTGAGCAATCTTTTGCTCATGCTGCTCCCACACTGTGGAACACTGTTCCATGTTATATAAAGGAAGCTTCCACAGTGTTTACGTTCAAAACTGTTCACGAGACATTTTCTGTCTAAAAAGTATCATGAATGAGTTTGGTTTTGCATCTACGCTACATATAATGAAGTACAGTAGATGTATATTTCTTTTTTCCATTGTTCATCCCCTCTCCCTTAAAACGCATAGAGACACTACAGTCGTGATATGCGCTATATAAGCACTGTATTATCATTTATCAATGGTAAGTATTTTACATATGCAAAATGTGAACAATAGTTGTGTTAAGAATGTTTCCAGACTAAACTGGTCTACATTTATGGTTTAGTGAGAAATATAGTGATATCCCCTTATATTTTAGGCTTTATTGCAAAATTTTTTATATGGGAAGATGTTTTTATACAACTGACCTACACATGTACATTTGTGCATATGCATCAAATGTGATATTTCGTTTCATTTAAAATGACGAAAGACCACAAATTTGAAAGTATGTTTTTTTTCTTTTGCATAATACATCATAGTACTCTTTTTTTAGGGATATGTCAGTGACATGAGTCAAGATTTTTATTGCTGACCAGACATCTTGCGGAATTATGCCTAAGATGTGCATCTAATGTTTGTTCTGTTTTCTTTTTTCCACAGGACCTGATCCGTGATGAGTTGATCGATAACAAGAAGAGGCTGTTAGAGGGTGTACTCGTGTACAAAAAGCACAAGTGAGAGACACTAAGGAGACAATGCCTATAAAGGATTGATACTTGGTATCACTTAGCACACAAATTTGCGAAGGACGCAAATGTCGAAAAAAATGGCAAAATCCAACATTGCAGAAAAATTATTTCGCGCCCTAAATGTGTTTTCAACTAATGGAGCTGTAAACCATTCATGAGCAGTTTCAATTGTGTGTTGTTTTTTACAATGTATGTGTGAGTGTCATGTGTACCATTGCTGAAGTACAGTTGAACCTCTCTTATCCGGCCTCCCTTTAATCCCGATCTCGTCTATTATACAGACGCAATCTCGCCGTGATTTATTTTAAAATATAATTACGGGAGGAAAGGGGGGATTCCCAACTCCTTGAGAAACTCCTACACAAACACACATGAATTACATATCACTTCCAAGATAATCCAAAATGAATCTAAACATAACTACATCAAATTTCCTTCCACATTGCTTACCTTCAGACATTTTAACATCCCCAAACATCCCCAAATCCATCGCAAGAACATGGACCAGATTATGCGCTCGAGTCCTCCTCATATCGCATTGCCACATATAGGTCCATACACAGCCGTCGATATGACAAGATAGACATGCATTGTTTCGAGTCATTGGCTGAGCAACGAAGTGATATTGCAACACTCAAAATTGTTCACGACACAATACACACACAAAGAGAGAGAGAGGGTAGACCATCTAACAATGGCGACCCTACAGTCGACTTTGCCGAGCCGTGATGATCGAGATTTTGAAGCGTAGTTTCGTTGACTCGTACTGTTTATTTTCAAGATCTACATTGATACATTTCTTAATAATTATTTAGGTAAAATCATCCCCAAGACATTTATACAAAGAAACATGATTTCATTCTTGCAAACATGAACCCTCTATTTTTGGGTCCTGTTACTGAGTGTAACAATGAAAAGGATGCAGTATACACATTACTACATGTAGGGTACACTTCATATATGATAATGGACTACATCAGTACATGTGTATGTATATGTACATGTATAAAGCATTTGAGTCTCGACGTATCTGGCCAAATCCCTTATCCGGACGAGCCCCCGGTCCCGACTTGTCCGGATACGAGAGGTTCAATCGTAACTACCCAGTCACATACAGTACATGAAACAACATGGGACTTAAAGGTGCATGGCCCCGATGTTTAAGTCAAATGCGTACGCGAGCGTACGGCGCAAGTTTCCTATAGAGACCTACGCTATCGACTACTCCTCTTTAGCGCTTACACTGTTGCCCACTTCCCTGGGTCCGAAGAAGTCCAAGTCACTGTAGTCAGTTGTCGGATCACTGTCTCGGGCTCATGATCTCGGCTGAGGGGAATGACAGCTTTAGCAAACTTCTGTTGTGATGTCATAATAACCAAGCACATATGCACGCACACCATCCATGGCATTACCTACAGACTGCGCGATGCGCAAAGAAGACAACAAAGGCAACGTTACTTAGCAATACCTACGCACTTTACTCTTGATGGACAGCTCAACTTCGGTAATCTTCGTATCAATGCTAACGGGCTGATCGGCAGTATCATCAACAGCCCCCTCTACACTACCGGGGGACTATGCACCTTTAAATGTGAACAATGCAAATTTTCCGCAAGAATCACAGACAAAAATGTTTTCTGAAGGAGAGTTGATTTGTAGGTCAAATCAGATTTGCTCTATTTTCTTGTCTCCTTTCTCTACCCTTTTACTTCTCTCCGTCCTTTTTTGTTGGTTTATGTGTACATGCTTGTCTTGTGTGTGTGTGTGTGTGTGTGTACGGCTGTGTGTATGCATTCTGACTTCTTTTCTGAGGGCCCTACCCCAACAAGCATCTGATTTTCTGTAGGTTCCCGCACACATTATCTTAGTTTTCAGTGTATAATTTTGGCATACTCTGGGTGTCATTTTGAGTGTATTCTGTGATGTTGATAGAGAATTTCATTCTCTGTAGGGTTTTTAGCTCACCTGAGCCAAAGGCTCAAGTGAGCTATTGCGATCGCCCTTCGTCCCGGCGTCCCGTCGTGCGTCGTGCGTCGTGCGTCGTGCGTCGTGCGTCGTCCGTCGTCCCGTCGTCCGTCGTCCCGTCGTCCGTCGTGCGTCGTGCGTCGTGCGTAAACTTTTTACATTTTCATCTTCTTCTTGAAAACCCCAAGACCGATTTTCATCAAACCTTGGCAGGTAGCATCCCTAGGGGGTTAGGAACTCAATTTGTTAAAATGGGCACCATGCCCCACCCAGGGGGCCCCCCAGGGGGGCCCCAAACCCCCCAAAATTAAGGAATCTGTAAAAAATCTTCTTCTCTAGAACCAGAAGTGATAGAGCTAAGTTAATACTATGAGTTAGTACAATTGATGACTATAGTTTCAAGATTGTTCATGGCAGAATCAGGGGTGCCCCCCTTGGGAACCAGGGGAGGGGGGTGGGGAAGGGTTCTAATAGGGCCTAAATTGTACATTTTCATCTTCTTCTTGAGAAACCCCATGACCCATTTTCACCAAACTTGGCAGGTAGCATCCCTAGGGGGTTAGGAACTCAATTTGTTAAAATGGGCACCATGCCCCACCCAGGGGGCCCCCCAGGGGGCCCAAACCCCCCCCCAAATAAAATTAAGGAATCCGCAAAAATCTTCTTCTCTAGAACCAGAAGTGATAGAGCTAAGTTGATAACTATGAGTTAGTACATTGATGACTGTAGTTTCAAGTTTGTTCATGGCAGAATCAGGGGTGCCCCCCTTGGGACCCAGGGGAGGGGGTGAGGAGGGGTCCTTATGGGGCCTAAATTGTACATTTTTATCTTCTTCTTGAGAACCTCATGACCCATTTTCCACCAAACTTGGCAGGTAGCATCCCCTAGGGGGTTAGGATCTCAATTTGTTAAAATGGGCACCATGCCCCCACCCCAGTGGGCCCCCAGGGGGCCCCCAGGGGTCCCAAACCCCCCAAATGAAGGAATCTTTATAAATCTTCTCTAGAATCAGAAGTTATAGAGCTGAGATAATACTATGAGTGAGTGCATTAATGACTGTAGTTTCAAGTTTGTTCATAGGAGATCCAGGGGTGCCCCTCTTGGGTAGGGGGGGGGGGGTGGTTGGAAGGGTCCAAATGGGGGCCTGAATTGTACATTTTCATCTTCCTCCTGAAAACCTCATGATGGAATTTTGTCAAACTTGGCAGGTAGCATCCCTAGGGGGGTCAGGATCTCAATTTATCAAAATGGGGCACCATGCCCCACCCAGAGGGCCCCCGGGGGCCCCCAATCCCCCCAAATTAAGGAATCTTAAAAAAATTGGGCCCTTATTGTACATTTTCATCTTCTACTTGAGAATGCCTGGTCAAATTTTGGTAGAGCTGTAAATAATTAAGATTAGTGACTGCGTGAAAGGTGAACTTGCGATACTCAGGTGAGCGCTAGACCCGCGGGTCTCTTGTTAACTTTTCATGTGCCACGTTCGCATGTCCGGCTCAGTCGACGGCGTGCCAACTTCGCATATTCTGCTCAACAAACAAAGCCGACAAAACCGATCGATAAATCGCTAATCCCGCGGTACAATCAAAGCATTTCTCGCCCTTTTGTTCCTCTCACATACGGCTTGCATTCTATTTGGTGATTGACTATCAAGTGGTGTTCCCCAACAAGATTTGCGTGTACATTCTAAGTTTCTGTCACTATTTTATGTGCGAAAGTCATGCCTTTACAGTAATGTAGCAACTGGTAATGCAAAAGAAATATTGAAATAGAATTGTCATACATTGTATATGGAAGCAAAGTTTGGCATTCCTCTTTAACTTTGCTCATTATAATGACCAGTTTAATAGAAATTTGTAGAAGTTATACAAATTGGGAAAAAACAATTCTTTCTCAAAGACATGGACTATACCTTCGTGTCTCAGAATAACGTGGCACACAGGGGGTTTTCGCCATGGCACATAAAGAGTTAAAGTTGTTATAGATTTTTCGATGTGAAGATGTATGTTACAATTTTCATTTGTAGAAAACTCCCAAACATGCATCAAACATTTTGTGAGAATATCTCAAAAAGTATGCAAACAGTTTGTGGATATGTTGCAGAAATGATCAGAAGAAATTTGCAGATATTGCAGAACATGCGTGAGACATTCTCCAAAGTGTCAGGATCTGTTTGGGGTTTCACAAAGATTTTGTGAACATCACGCACATCTTCCATAGGTGGTGCACATGTGAGAAGGCTTTCAAGACATTCGTGGAACAAATCACAAGTAAATAATGACCCACCTGTGCAGAAAACATTTGCAAGAATTTTCAAAATTTTTTAAATTCCCGTCAAACTAAGAATAATGCCCACAACCCTTCCGAACTCCTGGGCTTGTTTGATCGATCTTTTGCGGACCAAAATACAAATGCTGGACTTTTCTTTTTTTCAGCGTTCACATCCTTTACAACATTGTTCACGATGCTCCATGAAATCAGCCCTTTAGGGCTGACCACCTATTGTAGTTGTCATTATTTCTTTTTCTTTGTGGTTGTTAGTCTTCTATCTTTAAATTTTGTGAACAAGTACAAATGCATCTCAAAAGTTTCATGACGAATTCACATGAAATTTTCTCTGGTCATGTCACATTGCAATCACTCATGTATGACAGCATAATTGGTGCCATTTTACGATTTTGACATATCAAATGATTAATTATAATTTTTGTAACCAAATGTTATTTTATATTTGGTTATGCATAAACTCCAATTCATGTGTGCTGGCATTGCGTAATAGTCTTTTATTCTTGCTGACATGACACGCATGTCCAAAATTAAAAATGCTGAATTTTTTTAAAATTAATTGAGAGTACATTTTTAGAGGCCATTTTGAGCATTTCAAACATTTTTGTGAATACATGACCATTCTTGCTTTTTTTGCTCGCACAGTGCTTGTGCTATGATTTATTTTTTTTTATGCCTCTGCCATGAATTGTCACCAGAGCCATTATTAGCTCACCTGAGCCAAAGGCTCAAGAGAGCTATTGCTATCGCTCTTCGTCCAGCATCTGTCGTCTGTCGGCTGTCGTCCATCGTGCGTCGTTGCATAAACTTTTTACATTTTCATCTTCTTCTTGAGAACCCCATGACAGATTTTCACCAAACTCGGACAGGTAGCATCCTTAGGGGAATAGGATCTCAATTTGTTCAAATGGGCGCCATACCCCTACCTGGGGGGCTCCAGAGGGGCCCAAACTCCAAAAAAAATTGAGAATCTTAAAAAATCTTCTCCTCTAGAACCCAGAAGTGATAGAGCTAAGTTAATACCCATGATATAGTACATTGATGACTGTAGTTTCAAGTTTGTTCATGGCGGAATCAGGGGTGCCTCCCTTGGGACCCAGGGAAGGGGGGTTTGGAGGGGTCCTAAAGGGGCCCAAATTGTACATTTCCATCTCTTTCTTGAAAATGCCGTATTGAATTTTCACCAAACTTGGCGGGTAACATCCGTCGGGGGAAAGAATCTCATTCCCATCTAATGGGCACCATGCCCCACCTGGGGGCCCCAGGGGGGCCTACAATTGGGACCTAAATTGTGAATTTTCATCTTTTTCCCTTGAGAACCCCAAGATGAATTTTCACACCAACTTGGCAGGTAGCATCCCCAGGGGGATAGAATCTCAATTCCATCATATGGGCACCCAGCCGGCCGCCCCCCCACTCGGAAAGAATCGTTAAAGATTTTCTTCAGAACCAGAAGTGATTGAGCTAAGCCGATACACATGAGTCAGTATATTGATGACTGTTGTTTCATGTTCGTTCATGGCAAAATCAGGGGTGTCCTCCTCCCCCCTCCCCCCCCCCCCCCCCCCCCCCCCCCGGACCCAAGGAAGTGGGTGGGATTTGTCCAAATGGTGATGTGAATTGTGCATGTTCATAATCATTGAAAACCCCTTGATGGATATTCACCAAACTTGACAGTTAGCATGCCAGCTCTCAAAGCAACCCTCCACCTCAAGTTTCCAATGTTGTGAGGTAAGAGTCTGCAAGAATGCATGAAAGGTGAACTTGCGATACTCAGGTGAGCGAGAGACCTCCGGGTCTCTTGTGTTGTCAGGTTGTCCGTCTGTACATCTGTCCTTCTGTTGCAGTGTCGGCCGGTCCATCCCATCGATCTTTCTGTCCGTAATCAATTTTGTGGGCAGCATAACTCATAAATCATCTAGGTATCCCATGAAACTTAGTACATGTATGTATGAGTGGGCAGAGTTGTGCCTATCAACTTTTGGGAGCACATGCTCAAGGTCAAAGGTCAATTATCAAGGTCAAATTCTTAAAATTGTACTTTTTCCTCCTTATCTATGCAATGCCTGAATGTATTGTCTCGAAACTTGATTTATACAGATGTACATGATGTACATGTATTATCGAAGATTATCTAGGGAAAGTTTGGGCCATGGGGTCATTGGGTCAAAGGTCAAGGGTCAAAGGTCAGGTTGGTATGCTAAAATTCTACTATTAATCCTGAAATTACCTTTTTTTTCCCTCCATACCTTGGAACTTACTCATTGCATTAACTAAATCAAACTACATACACTTGTAGGTATATTCATGCATTACTGTAGTGCACAGTGAGTCAGGAGGGAAAGATTTTGGCCATGGGGTCAAAGGTGAAATGAAAATGTTAAAATGTCACAGTTTTGTCCCATATTTTGAAAAAAGCTCAAAGTGTTGTCATAAAAAGGGATGTTACCAGTTAGTGATCATTGAAGAATTGTGGACCAAAGGGTCAAAGGTCAAATGAAAGTGCTCAAATTCCCAAATACTAGACTTTCCTAACCAATTTAGCCATCTATCCAACTAAAACCTAGTTCAGGGAAAGAAACACTCAACACATTTGTGACAAACATGTTATTTTAATAGTTTGCCAGAATTATGTGAAACTGTCATCTCACATTGTCAAGACATACTTTAGACCTATTGGGAGAACGATATGAAGCAGTTGCCATCTAGCGATGTTTCTAGTTAAGGCCAAAACAAAAATCGTTGTATTGGCGTAACCCGCCCGACCCTTAAAAAAAAAAACCGACCCTGAACTTTTCAACAAAAAAAAGAAGAAAAAGAAATACATTGTTTTTACCGAGAGAGGGCGCAATACGGGTTTGGGAATTATCAAAAACAACGACAACAACAACAGCTAGCGTCGGAAAATGGCCGCGCAGTACAGCATGTCGGCGACCGGCAAGTCCGATACGAAGATTTTATTCAATGTTATTCGGAGAATCGATTTGTCTGTGGCGCTGGGTGATTTAGCCCAGGAATTTGTTCGTTCGTATTCTGATCGGTATGTCGTGACGGCTGTTAAAAGTGGGGAAGGCGGAAACAGGATCGTTCAAAGATGTCCTGCTGTCCGACCAGAGTGCCATTCTGTTGGATATGGGGTACCAATATATGGTTTGCTACTACGAATATGATGGAGGCGAAGAAGTGCCGGTCACGCCAGTACAAAATGCTCTATCTGTGTTGATGGCTTCACCAGCGAGATTGGCGAGTTCTGTTCTTCCCAAGAAAGTGGTCCAATGAACGCATCTCAAATTTAAACCATCCCATGGCTTAAACCAAATCCACCTTCGCGAATTTCACCCCCCTCCCCACCCCCCTATTTTGGGTGGACGCCTATACTTGTTCCCTATTTTCAAAAGACACCCCCTCCCCCCCCCCCCCATCTAGGGAAAACATTCAGAAAATGACCCCCCTATCTACAGAAACTGACAAAATACCCCCCCCCCCCTTTTCATAAATTTCTAGGGAAAATCTTCTGGAGATCAGTCCAATTTTTTTTTTTTTTGGGGGGGGGGAGGGGGCTCTGACCCCCTATCTACGGAAGAGTTTTCAACACACCCTCCTCCCCAATCTACGAAAGAATTTTCAATGGACACTCCTGTCTATGGAAAAGACTAAAAAACACTCCCCCCCCCCCTCATGAATTTCTAGGGACAAATCTTCCGTAGATAGACGTTGAAAATGGGAACACGCATGCGGTCTCCTATTGGTTCGAGTGGGGGGCCAGGGTGTTTTTCCGTGTCCAAAATATGATTCTCTTCTAATATTTATTGCTTTTGAACCGGTGATATGACAAACTTTGGATGCAACAGACCCTCTCTGTCGAATGGGGTTTTGTTAAATATGAGTTTTACAGGTAATATACAGGTAGCAAAAAAGAAAAAAAAAAAATCCGCCCGCCCGACCCTATTTAAAAATCTTGTGTTACGCCAATACAACATTTTTTCTTTTTTGGCCTAAATGGAGATATCTGAGATGATCAGTTTGCAGTAGGCATATTGAGTCTTTCAAAGTTTTGAAAGCATGAAGATTAAATAAGGGAAAATTATGAAATTATCTTAACACAGGTTTGTGAATTCATGCTTTACATGCTTTCAATTGTAAACATTTGAAATATGGTGGTAATGTGGGATAGAATCGTTGTTCTTTGTCCTTTTCTCTTCTTTGCTTTTCTATAGGGTCTCCTCGTCTTTCTTCTTTTTTTTTCTGCTTTAACCAGTGTATTCTATTAAATTTGTATGCTTGTTATTGTTAATTGACACATTCAATGTATATTATCTTGTAAGGAAGGAAGAAAGATGAATAAACTTGAACTTTGAACTTTGAACTTTGACCTTTGTAGTGATGCATCAGAGCAAAAACTGAAAAAGCAGAAGGAAATCAGTGAACTGGAACGCAAGTTCCTGCTGCGCATGTGTCAATTTCTGGTAAGTCCTTTCCAGCCTTTTAATTTGAGTTTATTGTGTAGTGATCTTTCCGATCAGTCAACATGTATGTAAATCAGTATGAGTAACATCTAGAATGTCTGATGTTTTGAATCAGAATTAGTTGTGTAATGCATATTGTAGCAAAATACAGCCAAGCATGTTCCAAAGATTGTAGGACTCTAATAGCATACTTTAAAGAGTTATGTTCAGTGTCAGGTGTCATACATCCATGTATGTCACCTTTAATGCTGCCTATTTATGGTGTAACTTATCCATATCATGGTGAGATGTATTTAGTTATATGAATGTTTTTAGCTGAGTACCACTGCTTAAAGGGATGGTAGAGCTTTGGTTGAGACCTAATTTTAGGTTTCTAACATTTTTTGGTGAGATAATCAGAAACCTCCTATGAAATATGAAAGAGCATGTAATTTCATGAGGAATTCAACGTTTATTTGATGAAAATTGGTTTTGAAATGGCTGAGATATCCAAAACAGAGCGATTCTAATAAGTGTGGGACCCACAATTTATTACGATCGGTTTGTTTTACTTTGTTTTTGGATGTTTCAGTCATTCCAAACCTGATTTTCTTCAAATAAACTTTGAATTCCTCTTAAATTGGTATGCTCTGTACTATTTCATAAGTGGTTTCTTGGTATCTCGCAAAAAGTTAGAAGCCCAATTCTCATCTCCACCAATACTGTACCATCCCTTTAATCTGTTCTCAAGAAACTGTAGTAAAGGCCGTGTCACACCATAACGCGGGCTTGTGGCGAGGAGGTAGTTTCCAGCACGTGGAAGATTTTCAGCGGGCGAACAAGAATGTTTGCAATTTTCATTCATGCCTTGTCATACCGTACGGGGGAACTTCTGCGGCTTGACTTGCGGGGAAACAAATTTACTCCAAGTAGCTCTCCGCAGTTGGTCCGCACCTGACAGTATCTAGCGCATAGTTGCCCGGAGGTGCTCACGCAAGTCCAATTTAACCGCAGCCAAGTTTTGAGCATGACCAAAACTATTTCCGGGTGAGTCGCGGGAATGCCCGTAGAGGTCCACGCAGAACGCCAGTAGGAGACCCTTAGCGGCACTACTTCCCAGGCAATTCCCACGCAGGTACTTCGCAGTCCCGTATGCAGCCAAGATAATGAAATTCTGTGAGATTTCAGCCATTCCATTAGAGAAATTCCTTCACTAAGTTGTCAGCCCCCACGCAACTGGTACAAAGGTCACACAGTATACTCGCAAGTACAACGCGTCCAGCAAGTAAGACACATGCGCTGACTCGCACAAATCCTTTTCCGCCCTCAGGAATGTCCAGTATGCTAGAAAATCCTTACACGTAACAAGCCCGAGTAGCTTGCCCGGGAAGGTGTGACAGGGCCTAAACACGGTTGTGGGTAAAAAAATATGCGTGTGCACCTCCGGGCGACTACTTTCGAGATACATGCTAGGTACTGTCATGTGCGGATATCTACGGGGACCTCTGGGTAGTCAAAATTGTTCTTTGCAAGTCGCACGCAAGGCTGGTGTGACACGGCCTTAAGAGTCTTGACAAATTACATATGCCTGCATCGCTGTGTATCCTAGCTTGTAAAGTCTAGTAGTGTGATGCCACAATTTCAAAATACTTGTCATATTTTGTGGCTGTTGTTGCTGCAAGCCCCACCAATGTCTTTATGTGTTCATGCTATGTGGCTAATTCGATATCCATGCAATTTTTTGTGGATAGTTATCAAATGTTTTGATATGATAATTTAGACAAGTTATGTGTGATATCTCTACAGTGAAGACATACATGTAGGACTATAAACAGTAAACAAAAGATATGTCTTTAAAGGACAAGTTCACCTTCATAAACATAAAAATTGCGAGAATGCAACAATATTAGTAGAACACATCAGTGCAAGTTTGAGGAAAATTGGACAATCGATGCAAAAGTTATGAATTTTTAAAATTTTTGTGTTGGAACCGCTGGATGAGGAGACTACTACAGCTTGTGAGTCATATGCGTGCAACAGTATAAATAAAATGTAAAGAAAATTCAACATATTTTCACTTTTTTCGCATAATAAAAGAGCACTTGACTTGCCTCTTTCTAAAGGCAGGGGGAATAATATTACCAATAACATTTGTCAGTAACAAGTCGGGCGAATGTGTACTTTTTTCAAAAGATGAAATTTTGTGAAATTCTCTTTATATTTTCCTTATATTGTTGTACGCATGTGACATCTAAGTTATTCACACACTGCAGTAGTCTTCTCATCCAGCGGTTACTGCACAAAAACTTCAAAAATTCATAACTTTTGAACGGATTGTCCGATTTTCCTCAAACTTTCAATGATGTGTTCTACTAATATTGCTACATTCTCTCAATCCTTATGTTTATGAAGGTGAACTTGTCCTTTAATATCACTTGTCAAGAAATTAAATATGTCCTCCTTTCCTTGTAATGATGCATTTTAAAATAGGTTTTCATTTTGAATATTGAATAAGTTATGCATTTTTCATTACAGTATTCAGAATTAATGAATTGCAGTATGACACCTGATTTATTACATCAAATGTGTGTAATTGCCTCATTTAAACTCTCATTTATGCAGGATTTGGATGCTTTGCAGTGTCGAGAGTTGTTTAACTCCTATCTGATTAATGCATTTCGAGGGACAGATAAACAACTGCAGGTATGTGTCAATGGTTGTATGCCTCAGTACCAAACATTTCTTCTTCTTTTAACTTTGTTCCAGATATTACATCTGTCTGACCAAGTGTTCTTAACAAAGAAGGGTAAACTTGTTTTCTAATCAACAAAGGGAGGTTTAATTGTGCTGTTTATTTGATTGAATCACAATCAATTATCAGGTTTAAGGAAACCAAACCTCAAATATAAATATGGATTGAGTGAAAGCAGTGATGTTAGTAGAACACATTTACCAGTTTATTCATTTATTCAGTTACGAATTTTTAAAGTTTCTGTGCCATCATTACTGAATTAGAAGGCTACTACTGTTCATGACATCATTATGGACAACAGTATTTGGAAATTAAAAGAAAATTCAAGATATTTTCACCTTTTCTAGCATTATGAAAGGGCACTTGACTTACCTCATTTGAAAAGCAGGGGGAATAATATTACCCTTTACATGTTGATGGAATGTGAACATTTTATAAGAAAATTTAATTTTGTGGAATTCTCATATGTTCTATATATGTTGTTGTCCATAATACAATACAATACAATACATTGAAGTCAGTAATTACATTTGTATAGCAATCTCAAAAAACTACTTAGTTGTTTCACAGTGCTTTACATCATATTGTTCCAAGGAAAGATCAAGACTTCACTGACTGATGTGTTTTACTAATGTTGCTGCTTTCACTTAATAATCAATCCACATTTAGTTGGGTTATGGTCTCCTTTCACAGGTTTCCTCTTGTGCAGTGAATGATGTGTTAAAGAACAAGTTCACCTTCATAGACATGTGGGTTGCGTGAATGCAGCAATATTAGTAGAATACATCAATGAGAGTTTGGGCAAAATCGGACATTTCGTTTAAAAGTTATGAATTTTTGAAGTTTCTGCTCCGTCATTGCTGGATGAGAAGACTAGTATAGTTGTGCTGTCACATGTGTACAATGATATAAAGAAAGTATATAAGAAAATTCAACATATTTTCACTTTTCGCGCGTAACAAAAGAACGCTTGACTTTTCTCTTTCAGAAGGCAAGGGGAATAATATTAACCCTAACATAACATTAGATGAATACTACAGTAGGGCTGTTACTGAAACCGATCTGTATCACTCTCTGCAGGGTACTTAAATGTGCGGTGAATTTGTCCTAAAGCATCTTAAAGGACAAGTCCACCTTCATATACATTAGGATTGAGAGAATGCAGCAATATTAGTAGAACACATTAGTGAAAGTCTGAGGAAAATCGGACAATCCGTTCAAAAGTTATGAATATTTTAAGTATCTGCGCAGTCACTGCTGGATGAGAAGACTACTACAGTGTATGATGTCACATGCGTACAACTATAAGGAAAATAAAAAGAGAATTTCACAAAACTTTACTTTTTTAATTAAGTGCACATTTCTTCGACTTGCTACTGACGTATGTTAAGGGTAATATTATTCCCCCTGTCTTCTGAAAGAGAGAAGTCGAGTGTTCTTTTGTTATGCGAGAAAAATGGAAATATGTTGAATTTTCTTTATTCTTTCTTTATATCGTTGTACTCATGTGACATCACAAGCTTACTTAGTCTTTTCATCCAGCTGTGACTGAGCAGAAACTTCAAAAATTCATAACTTTTGAACGGATTGTCCGATTTTGCTCTAACTCTCACTGATGTGTTCTACTAATATTGCTGCATTCACTCAAACCACATGTCTATGAAGGTGAACTTGTCCTTTAAAGATTTAACCCACATAATGGTTTCTTTTTTATAAATCTAATAATATGTAATATTTTGCTGTGAGACCAATAAAATGTCTTTGAATCTGTCTCTGTGCTAAGACAATAACATATCAGTATCTTATAAACCCCATGTGATTTTCGTCTGCCCGCCAGCCATTTCTTACTGTTATCTTGTTACTTTGCCCTGATAAATATTTTGAGCTGATCTCGTGGGGTGAGAAGTTCTATGATATTATGTTTGTGATCTGCTTATACCAGCATATTTTGTCTAGAGCTGCATCCATGCACTTTTATGAGGATCTTGAATTACCAGGGTGTGGTTTTTGCAAAAACCTTGACATGGGGGGGGGGGGGGGGGGGGGGTGGGGGGATGGATGACAATAGAATGTACCATAGGAATCATAAGAATTCAGGCCTTTGTACATTGACACATTGATGCATAGGGCCTATGTGCTGATCCACAGTAATGTGCTACTGCAGTCACAATATCTATGCCTCTCTGTTTATAAGACAATTCTTAAATGTTATTATTATTATTATCATCATTATCATCATTATCATTTATTCAGCCAAACAAAAATCATAATAACAGTTAAATAACATACATTCACATGGAAATGGTACAATTGACATGCAGCACAATACGAACAGGGAAGCTTAATAAAGAGTTAATGGTAAGTAGGTCAAGTATAATATGAATTGTGATTGGTTAGATTGCTTCATGTATCTGTGTGAAAATTTCAGTGTAGGGAATGGCCATGAAACAAATCAGAAGTAGATCTATTGGGGCCTAGACCTATGAAAACGCATGTAGATTGAGGAGTCTATTTACTATGACAATTAGTGTGTTAAATGATGTTCTATTGATGCACCAGTACTGGACTACTTGTGTAGAACTTCAAGTACTAAACTATCCCTTGTGCAGTTCTATTTCACTTTTCTGTCTGCCGCCTCCATGAAACAAAGCGGCACTCGGGGATTATTTAGTATTTGTTGTTCTACAATCTGGTACAGTGCATGATAGAGCACACACTAATTGTATAATATTGAATCCTTTCATGCCCAGATTATGAAGTAGAAAATAGCAGTCAGTAAAAAGGAGTGTTTCTCTTTTAATATATTTTTAAGAGGCTGTTGAGATGTCAACTCTGCAAGCATTTTGAAAATTCTCAGTGGAGTGAATCAGTAATATTTCATGTTTTAACAAGATTATATTTTTATCAATAGAATGTTTCATGTTTTTATTGCATGTTAATCATATTTTTCCATTATTCATACGTGAATGAGTGAGTTCTCTTCAGTCATCCTGTACTGTAGCAATAACACACCATTCTCTCTGTTGAATGCTTTTTTTTTCTAGGCCATTCTCAAAGATGAACGCAGTGTGCAGGCCATGCTGCTAAAAGTAAGTCCAGAAACTTTTCTTTTTTTGGTCAGAATTACTGGTATACCAGTAATCTCAAGGTCAAAATTTCGATATGCATCTATTCACTGACTCCAGATGTACGATAACTATCAAGTTTCACCTTGAGAAAGATCACTCATTTAAATACAAAGACATAGGTCAGTCAAGAGAAGGGAATTTCTTTCTCACGTCATTGTCTGTCATATTTTATTGAAAACTCTTGAACACTATGGAAAATTGATACCAGCATAACTTGTTGGCAGGATGATATATATTTTAATAGTCTCATGATAAGAGATTATACAGCATATTTTCTGTAAAATATTTTGTGTGATGCCAGTATTAAAAACAGAGTTTATTCCAGTATTGAAAAGTTATGGCTGGTGACAAAGCTTAAGGGGAACTCCAAGCCCATTCAAAGTTAGTATGAAAAGTAAGAGTAAAATTTCGTTAGCACGTCAGTAAAAATTTGATAAGAATCAGATAAAAATTAGGGAAGTTATGAAACTTTAAGGTTTGCAATTTTTGCAAGATGGTACAAATAAGTGCACTGATTATGTTTTCACCTCATAATTTTCTCTTAATTGTGGGCAAAAAACTGACAAAGATGAATTTTTCTGTTATATTAGTGTAAAACATAATGTTGCTCTTGGCTGAATAACTTCGAGATAGGTATATTAGGATTTGAGACTAAGGCATTATTGTGCTTGAACAAATGAATTAGAAATTTGAAGATTTTGTGTACAAACTATACAGCAGATTGTGAGGTGATGACACCATCAACTCACTCATTTGCACATACTGTACATATTCATATTGACTGTTCAAGAACTGATGTGGTTGTGAAATTTTATTCTTTTTAGCTCACCTGAGCCAAAGGCTCAAGTGAGCTATTGCGATCGCTCTTCGTCCGTCGTGCGTCGTGCGTCGTGCGTCGTGCGTAAACTTTTTACATTTTCATCTTCTTCTTGAGAACCCCATGACTGATTGTAACCAAACTTGGGAGGTAGCTTCCTTAGGAGGGGGGGGGGGGGAGGATCTCAATTTGTTCAAATGGGCACCATGCCCCACCTGGGGGGCCCCCAGAGGAGCCCACACCCCCCAAAATTAAGGAATCTTTAAAAAATCTTCTTCTCTAGAACCAGAAGTGATAGAGCTAAGTTAATGCTATGAGTTAATACATTGATAACTGTAGTTTCAAGTTTGTTCATGGCAGGATCAGGGGTGCCCCCCCCCCCCCCTTGAGACCCAGGGGGGGGGGGGGTGGGGAGGGGGTCCTTATGGGGCCCAAATTGTACATTTTCAGCTTTTTCTTGAAAATGCCATGATGAATTTTCACCAAACTTGGCAGGTACAATGTAGCATCCCTAGGGGATTGAATCTCATTTCAATCAAATGGGCACCATGTCCCATCTGGGGGCCCCACAGGGCCCAACTCTCCCCCAAGTAAGGAATCTTTAAAGATTTTCTCTAGAACCAGAAGTGATTGAGCTAAGTTAATACAATGAGTCAGTATATTGATGACTGCAATACTCCACCACGAAGCGCTGAGGTGGGTTTTCAGAGTGAGGGTTAACATTCTCTTTCATTTATTTATTTTTTGTGCCTGAATAGGCCTACAAAAATACAATGCTCACGTCTAGTATGTTCTCAGCTTTCACCAGAGGTATTATTTGCTGATTTTAGGATTCTCTTTGAAATGCGTGGGTAACATCCATGGTCGTATAAAGGTACCAGCAGTTTTCCCTTTTCTGAACAGCAAAATGAATAAACAAGCATGAGAAATAATGAATAGAAGATGAAAGATACACGCAATACATTCACATTATGTGCACAAATTTGACAATGCACAAAATAAGGAGCAACCTACATCAGTTGCTTTTCAGTAATGTCTAGCATAGACAGCAAAACACAATAGTCTGAAATAATAGGTACTCTAAAATAACACTATCATTTCTGTAGTAATTGTGTTATACATAGTTTGTACTTGGAAATAAAATGAAATATCTTCCTTGTGGTTGCAAAGGTTTGGGACTTCTACCATGCTGACAGGCTCCACCTACTGCAGTGTGTCAAGCACTTAGCTAACTTTTGGCAAGATGAAGACCATCCATACCAGGTAAAGATCAGATGTAACACAACTTATTCAGCTGAAATTTTCTTGTGGGAATTATTCCATGCAGAATAATGTTGATTCTACAACTCTACCCACTACAAGAATGTATCAAATGTTTTCTGTTCGAGCAGTGAAATGAAAATTTGAATTGTAAGGCATAAAGACAGAAAATGTCTTTGAACTTTATTCATTCATGTCTGAGTGCAGCTGAATATTTCATCCAAAAAAGTCATACAAGTGTACAAGTGTTCTTTTTTTTAACGAAATATGTAGTTACACTGGAGTTTGATGTTACATAATATTGTTTTAGTTGATTTTAGATAACAATTATCTGTTTTTCCCATCATAATACTGTATACGTCATATACTCAGTATTTCGCGAGTCTAAATTTTCGCAAATCGGGAATCCCCAACGATTTCGCGAGTGGTTAAATTCGCGATCATGGAGTCCTGTACTAAACCAAGAAATGTACATGCGTACGTCACATCCACATCGAGATCAGAGTCAATATTTTCGCGTGTCTTTAATTTTGCGAATAGCACCTGACTCGCGAAATTCGCGAAAATAAAAACCTCGCGAAATATTCGGCGTATACAGTATTTGCGTATGTTTTCTTTTCAAAATAGCAATTAAGTGCACAGCCAATTTAATGTGTGTAAATGACAACTTCATGACTATTTCTGTTCAGTTTTTTTCTTTCTGTGTGAGTGATAATGGAAATAGTATTAGCATATAATTTTGCTATACATGTATGCATCTTAAATAAAACACTTAAAGATACAAATGTCTATAGACATTCATTATTGGTGATGTCAACCTATTTTATGGCCATTTAGTGGGCCCCTATTATTAGAATTGACTATTACCAACCACTTAAACATTGGGATGTCAGGAGTCACAATGTATCAAATTACAAACTGTAGCAATTATGGGGCCATGCCATCAATGATTTTCATTCTTGTAAAGCATTACATATGTTACAATCCTTTATACCCGAGCCTGATTTGTACTCCTTTGAATGTAGAGTAGATTTTATGTATGTTAAGTTCTGAAGCTTGCAATCATCTTTTTCAGGTGCAGTATGCTGAGTTTGTTGAAGACTTGCAGAGCAGTGGACTGTTTAAGAAACTTGTAGCCCAGTATGAAGACAGATTTGGCACCTTGGCACCATCTAAGGAGACAGCAGGTCCCCTGATGGTGTGTTAATCATCCATTCATGTTTTTACTTTCAGATCAAGCAACATAGCACTAGCTGTAATGTTTCAAACCTGTTATCATGCAGTCATGTGAGAGAGGTTCAGCAGCCTATACACTCTCGCGTTTCAGGCTGTTATGAATTTTCTTTGCATATTCAAGCTAAAGCTTACACCGTGATGATTATTTTGTGTGTGTGTGTGTGTGTGGTGATATCTTTGGTGCAGTGGGCAAGATATAATGTGATATCATAGTGTATGTGTAGCATTATAGGTGTATTTTTTCAAAGAAACTACACATTCGTATATGTAAACATACAGTGTACACTTCAGTTGGGAGGATCACTTGATATACCATGCACTCTGCTGTGTATTACACATGAGAGAGTGATTGAGATTCAATTTGGTATGCTTTCATAACATTTTACTCACAACAGCAAGGGTTAGGTATTACACCTGATTTTAAGTATCTCCCTTTGTTATCATGTCATATGAAGTAGTATTAGTACATTCTTTATATTTGTTGCTTCTTAACCCGTGGTGTTTATATTATTGTCTTAAGAATTATGATATTTTCTATCAACACTGGGAATAATGTGCCTCTCAAGGGAATTTTCTTCTGGCATATTTTGGGACTTTTAAAAGAATTAGAGTGATAGATTGCTTGATTACGTGTTTGAGTCATCTGAAGACATGTAGTTCAATCATTTTCTGAAGTACCTTTTGTGTTAATCACAAAGTGTACTACTTCTATCATTGAATCAGAGCTTATGAGACTCATGTCAATTAATCATAATGAAAATTTTGCTTTGAAAACTGAACAAAATTAAATCAAAGAGTTGTACCATATCTCTTCATTCTTGTTTTCACACAGACTGAGAGACAACGGATACGATGGTGCATTCAAAGCTTACGAGAGCAGGTAAATTATCTCTGCAACTAGAAGTTACAAGATTTGAAGAGAATGTCCTTTGACATTTGCATGATGATGCAGGGCCACACAAGACTGTTTATATTTGAATCAAAATTCACCAAGAATCAAGTGAAGGTACACATTGTAGGAGTTGACATGTTACAATGTGGTTAAAACATTTGTGGGAAACCATGGAAAATGTGTCACTTATTGACATTGTAATTTTTATCATTAACATTTGGAAGGAGGGTGTGAAGTGTATAAGTTTCAGATTGAATAGTATGAATGGTTTCAAAATATGATATACCAGCCTTGCGTTACACATAATTTTACAAATTAGGTAGATTATGATATCAATGCTGAATTAAGAGTTGTTTAATCTCATAACTACACTGTAGGCGCCTTACTGAACGTATAAATAGATGGCTGATATGATATCAGGTAAAGAAATTGAAAAACCCTCCAGCATAGAGGTTACTTGTACAAATATGTAATTGTATGTTTACCTAAAATGACATGTAATTGATTTAACTTGTTGAGTATTGTAGTAGTCCCATTGTTCTTTTCTGTCCCTTACACAGAGTGAGTTGCTAGGAATCATCCTGCTCTTCCTTCATGCTTCGCTGACCCCGACTGAGAAGCTGTCAGAGGTCATGAAGCTCTTCCAGGTCTGTTGATATCAATGGTGTTCATTATAGTCATTGCATTCCTCTGTTGTTAGTATGGCCTTGCAAACTCAAATATTTCATTCACTTTCTTGTTTTCTTTGTATATGTGCATTAATAAAGTAATATAGTTATTGTATTGGTGCTGTGCATAAGATCTGTTTCATGATGACAAAATCTTCCAAGATTAACATATTTGTTACTGGACAATGGAGCATTATTTATATTAAGAAAAAAGGCAAGAATAATGTCTGAAATGAAATCACCTTGTCTACTATTTTGATTATGACTCCAATCATGGAAATGTCATCATTTGAACCAGAAAGTTCACAACATATGATATTTTAAGACAGATTAATGTCTTTGTATGTTTACTGATTGACAACCTCTTGTCAGCAATATATTGCTAGAGTCATAGCATCAGTGAAAGCAGATGTTTTACACTATCTAGCCCTGTGCCAGTGAGTTCACAAATCTTTTATGTGTGTTATTCTTGATCTCCAAAGCAACAAGGCTTTGGGACCAGACAACCTTACAGGCACCTGCTAGACACAGAGGAGATAGCACAGAAACTGACAAGCAGAATTGAGTAAGTGTGTTGATGAAATTTCAGAGAGGAGATAGTGTTATCCTACAGCCCATCCTTAAAACAAACCAACCAACAAACAAACAAACAAACAAATAAATAACAGTGTGGCTGCCCCACTGCTGAAATTTAGGTGGATGGAAAAATTAGCTGTGTTTCTCAAGTGCAATGATCTTTTTTTTCTTTCCAAAATCTTTCCATAATGTTTCCATAAACTTGCAGTGTGGGTTTCCTCAAACTTATGAATATATGAATGTGTATGTATGCATATTCATAACATTGTATTCTTTTAGGATATACCTTAAGTAAGCTTAACTCATTCTTGTATCGCATCATTTACACAAGTGCCGGATAAGAAAGGTATAATTACTTGAAAATTCCATCAAGAAAATTAGCAACTTTGCAAGCATGATTTATTTTACTGCATGGTGCACTTTTTCTTTCAAGTTTGTCAGTATTTAAAAATATTACAGAATTATTAAAATCCTTATGCATAGAAGTTTTGTACTATCTATCCTAAATTTGTAAGTTACAAACAGAATTCAATTCTTTTTTTTTTCATTTGATGTGAATACATCATTCCGATATCAGTTAATTATAGCTTGAGTTCCGAAGAATCAAGAACAAAAAGATGACACAGTCAAACCTGCCATAGCAACCACCTGTCTACAGCAGCCACCTGTCTACAATGGCCTCTTTTTTTGTCTCCCTTGGGTGGCTGCTACAGACAGGTTTGACTGTATTTACGATTCACTGCCTACAGAATGCCAATGCTATGACTGAGTACACAATCTATGTCTTGCATGGCATGAATGAATTTTATTTTGTTAGAACAGAGTTATCCCAACATATGCTATGGCGTCTCATGTCGTGTCTTCACAGGTTCCTGTGCTGTGTGATCTTGTTGGAATGTATGGATCTCTTTCCTTTGATGGCTGTGACAGATGAAAGCAGGTACACAGTCCTGGCCATTGCCTGTTCAGTGGCAGTGTTTAGAATGCATGTTACATTCCACTATATATCATCCACTCTGAAACAACCATAAAACTTGTGAGATTATTTTTCTTCGTTGAGCTACAAAATGAAATTTACTGAGCTCTTTGTGAAAGAAGAGAAAAAAAGTTTTATCACATTGTTATTCCATCTAGTTAGGGCAGCATTTGGAATTAATCAAACCTGGAAATCCATAACTTCTGGGCATAGCATCCAATTTCCCTTAACTTCACCGAGTGTTTCACTCATTTTTTTTTTTTCATTCACTAAATTCAGGTATACAGTATAGGGAAACCTGATCTTGTAGCTGTTGTATGCACTCAATCTGGCCTTAAAGTTTTTATTTAAGACATGATAGTGTTAAGTGCAAATGACTTCCTGTAAAAGAAAAGAAAAAGAAATAGTCTTCATGTTTATTATTCAGAAATCTGGTATGTGATATGTTTTCTTGTCTGATTCTTTCTTTGTAGCATTGAAAATCACCCACTGGTTATGAATAAAAACCTTTCAAAGGTAAGTTGATGTGTCTTTCCTTTTTTTCCATATAAAGAAATTCTAATCAATAAGTGTGTGATACCTATACTGGTTAGAGTACGATCTAGCAACGACATATATAATTTTTTGTGTGTGTGAATTGTGCATGTTTTGTAATAAAAAAAAAAGAATGTTCACAGCTCAATTTAGCCCACTGAAGTCAAGGGCTCAAGTGAGCAACACAGGTTTAAGAATTACCTCATGAAACTGTCGCAGATTG
Organism: Diadema antillarum; assembly: GCF_040938485.1. NCBI lineage: Eukaryota > Metazoa > Echinodermata > Echinoidea > Diadematoida > Diadematidae > Diadema > Diadema antillarum. The sequence continues at coordinate 23,539 of NW_027272683.1, forward strand.
GAGCTGATTATCTTTTTCATGGCATGAAACTTTTTTCAAATTGCTACTGGGATTCAAGGCATTGTGCACGACAAGAACTTGTGCATGCATTTTATTTTTGTGATTCTTGGCTCCTCCCAAAAGTTTCATGCATGTGAAAATTTCTGGTTTTACAGTAGAAACACATGCACTTACTAAACCCTATTCTAACTGGGCTATTTGAGACCAAGTTTTTACGGGGGGGGGGGGGGGGGGGGGGGGGGGTCAAATTGACCCCCCCCCCTTCAGATCTCGGCCACCGATGTCAACTACAAGATGTCAACTACAAGATTGCATGGTCATACAATAGAAAAATGTTTCCTTTCTATTTTCAATAAATTAATTATGCAAATTTGTGCATGAAATCATATTTTCACCTATAACTACGTCAAAAAGACTGAAGGATTGCTAAATATTTGTGTCAGAATTCCTCAAGACATATCAAACAATTTTCATGTAAAAAAATAGTGCAGTCAAAAACAATTTCTTTTGTTTTTTATTGTTTTGTTAATTTCTTATGTATTTTATTGTTTCTTCGACCTTTTGTTTTCTATTGTTTTTTCGCCAAAATTTGTTGCAGGCACTTTTTCAGGCTTATCTACACTAGAATTGATTAATTTCAATGGTTAAAAGTTGAAATAATCTAATTTATATCAATTTAACCCAAAAACACAATTTGCATTGGATTTGCACACGATATCATGAATTTGAGCTGTTTTTGGGTTGACATGCATATGCAAAACATTACGTAACTTCAGAACGGTGTACCCGGACGTCGCAAATTTGGTCTCAAAATTTGCGGGAGACTTCAATGAAAAAAGTCGTGAAACGACGCGGCAAAATCTTTGCGCATTGCGGAATTGTGGCGCGAAACGTCGAGGGAGGGTCAATTTGACCCCCCAGTTAGAATAGGGTTAAAGGCGATGCATTTGAGAGAGGTCACCTGTACTTTCCCCTTTCATTAACTTCCCTTAACCTGTGATAAATGCCCATGTAATTTTTAGGTTTTGCATGAATGTTTGGTTTGTTCTGCTTCCTCCAATAGGAGTTTTCCAGTGCAGTGCAGTCACTTGGCCAATCAACCAGCCATGCACCAATCCTCCTAGCCTGGATGGTATTTCAAACCATTGCCTGGCCTGGCAGGGACCAGCATCTAGTGAAGAGGTTGGGAAACCAAGCACTGCGCCTACATGTTTTCAAGTACCTGAAGTACGGGCTGTGTGAGACATTGCCTGATGAGACATCTGTGAGTGACAACACATATTCTAGAATCATTAAGACATACCAGATGGGCAGTATGATTGTGTCTTGAATTTTACATGTAGTATAAAATACTTGGTTGTTAGTATTTAACTCGTTGAGGACGGACTGATTTTGATACGACACGCATTTCCCATTGACACCTGCCGAGTATACTCGGGACTCGTCCTCAACAGGTTTAAAGTGTAATTCCACACTGTGCTCAAGTTGACTTTGATAGAAAAAAGTTGAATCAGATGAACTGAATGTTCGCAATATCATCAAAATTGGACTCAAATCAAAAGTCATTAGATTTACACTGTAGCTTTACACGTTTTCTCTTTTGAACATGGTATGAAATTGTATGCTAATGTTTTCAAAATTTTACCACCTTTGGAATATCATGACTTCTATTATAGAGATTTTTTTGCCTTTTTGGTCCTCAACAGAGAAGTCTTTGTTTTGGGTTATTGTTTTTCTTCAGTTCATAACAACATATGTTCAGATCTGTTATCACATTTTATTTACACATCATGAAATGACTCCAATTTTCAATTATGTCCTTGCCTTTCAACTAATTGATAGGTGGGGATCATTCTCATCTTGAGAAGATAAAAACTTTCTCAGTCAAACAAGTAGAAACTTTGTGAAGTCATGTTTGGTGCATTTAGTTCTCCCATGTTTAGTTTATTGTGTAAGTAAGCTGTAAATAGTAAGGATATTGTGAGGTATTTATTGACAAACTTTTCACACTGAGTCAGAAAGGTTACATTTAGGAACCTTGCTCTCTACTTGTCTTTATATTATGCTTACTATTTGATTTGGAAATATTTTGCTGTAAAACTAATGATTGATGTTATTGTGGGGATGGGATCATCTTTCAGGAAGTGACCATGGCCTGTCACTCTGTTGTCTACTCCCTGATGTCTGTCATTCTGTCTGTCTTTCAAGAAGACACCCTTGGAGGCTTAGAGGTGAGACATCGCGGGTAGAGTGGTTGTCAATCTTTTTAACCCTTTCAAATCCAGGTGCAGCCACAGATCCTATTTCTGTGTTATGGAGATGAGTTCAGACAAACTGTGCAATAATCCATGTCATTGTAGCTCAAGTGTGATAAACTTGGCTTAGTTGTCTATTAAGCAGCAGTCCTTATGCAGGGCTCGACACTAACGGTGGCCCGGTGGCCCGGGGCCACCAAATTTTAAAAAAGGGCAAATTTGGTGGCCCGCCTTGGGCCACCAATTTTTTTTTTAAAGTATGTCAATAAATTCGTAACTTTTTGCGCTGGAAATTAGCAGTTAAATTTGTTTAAAGGATAGATGAAAAGGACTGAATGAGTGCCTGAGAGCGAGTGTTGTAAGTTTGTTGAAGTTTATTTATGAGTAGATATGTCCAACTTCTAATTCTTACTATCATAAAACTTAAATATTTGACTCATTAAAAAAAAAAAGGACTTTTAATGTTTTTTATTGTTTTGTTTTTTTCGGAACACCAAATTTTTCTCTCGGGCCACCAAAAATTTGAAATGTAGGATTTTGGTGGCCCCATTGGGCCACCAAACAAAAAAGTTAGTGTCGAGCCATGCCTTATGTATCCAATGATATATCATAAGATATACATCTTACTATGGGAATGGTTGTGCTTCACAGTGATTAAATTGATTAGCTAATTTCATATCAGTTCAGTGAAATAGAAAAGCATAATGATAAGAGATATACATATGTGAAAACAGTCAAACAATGTTGTGATATACATGTAAGTACAATCTTGATGAAAGAATTTTAGGTGCAATTGTTTGTTCACATTCTACAGAGAAGAAAATATACACCATGTGAGCACGTGAAGAGAAAGTACTGGTATTCACAAAATTTGTGGATCATCCAGTGGCAATTCTTTCTCCATTTAAAGGGGAAGATCACTGTGTGATTACAACCCCTGGCAAGTGCAAAAGGAGGAAAAAGAATGAGAAGCTATTGAAACCTGTTGATATGAAAAACAAATGTATTATAGGACCATCATCCCGAGTCCTGCTTTTTTGGTGAATGAAATGATTGACAGACATAGGACCTTAAGAAACGGCATCAAGTTTTACCTGTAGGTAACAACAAAGATTAGATGATGAAAAAAACTGATCAGCTAGAAAAATTGATATGAGAGTTAGGCCAATATACCCTGAGGAGGATGTAAATGGGAGTAGGTAAACAGGAGTGCCTGTCATTACTGCTGTGATCCTAGTATTATTCAGCAGGTAATTTGATTTGTATTTTTTGTCACACAGGACCTTCTAGCTCTCTCCTGCCAGCTGCTGTCACAGCCACACCTGTGCAGAGAATTTTGGAGTACCGTAAGTCTGTCTTCCCCTACTCTCAAATATGATATGTGGCAGGAAAGGGTCACTATATCCCTTTGTCTTGAATGGTACAGTACTGTATATAGGGAACAACTTACCAAGATCTCACTGTCCTTGTTTTCAAAGCATTTTATTTGTAGATGGCATGTAACCCGTTCCTCCCGCAATTCTTCGAGAGCCTTCAATGCCCCTAAATGAGATTCTTTTTACCTGTCTACAAAGAACAGACAGGTTGGCCCGTGCGAAAGCAATCAAGCAGTAGATATATTTACTTTCCATGGTTAACTGCATGTGCCATCAAACAATGCGAAATATCAATCAGACATGAGATATGAATAGAGCGTGCACTGATGGATTCACAAACTCCTTTGTTATACACTATATGGGCACCCGAATGTGGTCAGCGGAAGTCAAAATATAGTGAGATCAGCCCCAATGGGCAACATATGTCTTCATACGGGTTTTATTGCAAAACAATGTGCACAACTATGTTGGAAAAAGTAAATTACACCAAAACACATGTAGTTTTGATACAGAAAAAGAACATATAATGTACATTGTAATTGATAGAAGAAACTCTTATCTTTCTTATCTTTCAATCAAAGTCATTTTTCTGGTCAGCATGACACAAATATGAATTTAGGCCACAAATGCAGACACTCTGTCTACAGTTTGGAAACCTGAACCTGGTATACCAGGTTCCCATATATGAGTTGATGCCACAGAAACCTGGTATACCCTTTTCCTTTAAGGAAAAGGTTACCTCTTACAAGGAAGCATGGAAATCTTTTGTCAAATTGCCTCCAAGTTTGTTAATAAGAAGAGTGAGGGCCAGGTGTGTTATGTTAATTTTTTTTTTTTTTTTTTTTTTTTTTTGGGGGGGGGGCCACAAATCAAAAATGCTTTAAAATGAAATCCAATCTTTGAACAAGAGTAGTATTTATGATAGTATCAAAAGATAAATCACTTGTAATTTTGAGATAAATAATATGTAGGGCAACAGTTTTGGTCAAAATGTGAATTGTTATGAAATTGATATTGAATGAGCGTGTTCTTTGCGTAGTTCAATCAGAGATCATGGAGATGAAAATTACTGTGGAACATTTTTCTGGAATAGTTTGAACATTTATGTGTCTGAGGCCAGTGATTAGGGGTCACGGTCAAGTGAAAGATTATGGCTTAGTGATATTCAACTTTGCCTCATGTATTTTGGTTTCTGCAGGACATAGAGGGAGGCTTTGCTGCTCTTCTGCAATCTGCTATGTCTTCATTTCCGCTAGAGTTCTCTCGGCCAATGAGGTTCTTGAAAGCACTAGCCACAGAGGGCAGCAGACAGGTAACTTATCAACCTCTTATAGTCAGTGTCTATTAAATAGCAACATATAATATTCTTCCAAGCATCACACCCCTATCTACCATTTGGCTCAGGGGCAGATGTCTATTTAGTTGGAAACTAGATACTATGTGTTGCATTTGTCTACCCATGTTTTGAAATTAGAACATGACCATTGTCTGCAATACTACATATTACCTTTATTTCCATCCAAGTGTATTCTGTAAAGATGGTAAATGATTCTTCTTTTTGATAGTCTTCTGTCTTATATTATATTTGTACTGCAAAGTTGATTGAAACCTTTTTCTATCTATGTCGTACAATGTACCTTCATGATTTTATGATATGTATGCTGTTAATGGCTGTGCAAAATAAAAGGGAAGATTACAGAATTACAGGGATTTTCCCACAACTTGTCTCGTGGTATGCTAACGTTGAACTACAACAACCCGTTGGCCAGTATGATGGGATATTTTGTGCAGTAGTCTCAGCAGGAGAGGCCAGTCTAAGATTATCTAACTCATCAGTCATCACACATTCTATCCTATGTTTCAGATCTACAATTTGCTGGCACATCTGCCAACATTCACCGAGCCTCTGGACAACAACCGGAGTTCAGACATTGAGATTACAGGGGAGGAGAATGTTTGGAAACTTGTCAGTGACAAGGTGGTCTGCAAAGCAGGTGAGAATTTTGGTTTAAGAAAGGTTGCAGCTAGAAAAAAAAACTGCATAAACAAAGGTGAAACAAGACAAGAAATGAGGTAGAATGTCAGTAAGATTGGACAAAACAAGACAATAGTCTCTGTCAGTTTGTATGTAAATAGGACTTTCACTGGGCATCTCAAAATAATTGTTTAACTTCTTTAACTCACGTTATTTATTATTAAAAAAAAACTTCTCTTTTGTAACTTACTATTTGTAGCATTGCATTTTATTTAAAAATGATATGAAATAAGATATCTTTATTTCTGACACTGTTCAAGGTATAGTAGATACCATTACCTCCTGAAAACTTCCTGAAAACCAAAAGAAGACTTACACTGGACAAAGGCCTGTGGTTGTTTCATCCTTGGTGTTCATTTTCTGTTCCTTTATTCTCCTGGAACAGCAGATGTCAAATCTTCCATAAGAAATACAACAAATCTTGAATTTTATATGTATTACAGTCACAGTCAAAAGACTGTGACAGTCTTTTATTATCATTATTCATGATTTGATTACTTTCTAAGTGCAACCACTGTCTCCTTAGTTTGAATTGGTTTTTTTTTCCACATTTTAAGCAGTCATTAAGTCTTATTTTACAGCTTTTATATGATTACTTTTTTTCAGGGTTTTCAGAGTTTTTTTTCTTGTTGAATCTCATATAACGGATGTATGTGGAGGACGACTGAGTGGGATATGTTTTGAAAGCTACTTGAATCTCAACTTTTTTGTGGCAAGTTACATCGAGGTTTTATTCGTTTGAATTGTTTTGTTTTGTCTTGTCTTGTTACAGACAAGCATTCTCCAGGGTTTGTGATACCAGTAGATACATTAGGCAGGCTTGAACAGAGACCTGATGGTAAGCCAACTGAACAAACCTTTCCTCATTAGATTAGTTTTCTCTGCCTCTTTTTGTGCCATATCACAAAAGTTTAAGGAACTTGTATCTGATAATATGTTTAATATCCCATAGCTTCAATGCATAAGTACATGGCCAGAAAATCAACTTATGCAGGAATTTGAGAGTTCAAAGTTTATTTGATTTTAGAATTGTGTTTTCTGCCCAAAACCCACTTTTCAAACTTTTATTGTCAGATGAAATGCATAAAAATGTTAACAGTTTAATGCACTTTCACATTTTGCTCAAAAGTTTATTTTTTCAGACTTTTCCTGCAAGTACCCTCACACCCCTTACTTATATGAAAGATCAGAACTTAAGGTCAAGTTAACAGTTTGAAATTGAATTGTCTTAGCAACATCTTATCTTCTTTATCAAGAGTTTGAGATTATAGCAGACTTCATATGTACTTGTACATATTAATAAAAAAACTGCTGAGGAGCAATCTTCAAATATCAAGATTTAAAGTCATGATTGAGCTCTGAATTTCACAGTTGCCCACTCATGCATTAATAACTTTATATGATTTCTTCTCAGTTGCTGAGTAAATGAAGAGTGATTAGGAATATTACAAACCAATGTTAGACCAAATAATTACAAGGTGGGTAGACCATTCACTAAGGGCAAATTTTTGCATGCATCAGTAATGCTGTGATGCAGCTTGTTAGGTGAGTTGAGGTATGGATTGAAATGAAAGATCATGTTAGAAAGAGATAACTGCTAGTAACAATTTATCAAGTGTATATGAAATTTCCTTTTATAAGGTGCATAACTGTATAGTGTTCCATTGAAGTATAAGGTAGGGTCTTTGTGAAGTCAACCAATGGAAGCATGTACTAATCTTACTTTATGGTCTTCTTCCTATAGGTCCTCCCCTCATCACGTGGGATGTGGAATACAATGGTTGCCAGCTCTTCCAGTGTGTACTTGATTGGCTGATCAGTGCAGCCCCTACCACATCACCATCTGGTACTTTAGGCAGCCCCTTCTTATCATTGTCATGCTAACTATGTTCATATCTCTTAAAGTGGCATCTACCATTTGCCTTTGGTGTCTTTATTGAAAAGTGGTTGTGATCTTTTCAGTTCTCACAATCTTGAAATGGATGAAGGAAGTGCTATTCATCATTTGTCAGATTTACTCCTGCTCTTAATGGTTCATTATGCCTGTGCTCCAAAAGGGTGACAAGCTTACAGTAGTTCAAAGTTGTCTGTCTGTCTGTTTGTCTTATCTGTCCATACATCTGAGACATTTAGTACAGTTTGTTGTTATGCAGTCCATGTGTGCTATAGGAGCAATATCCTGAAGGTCTAAGGTCAGAGGTCACTGAACTGTGGGAGATGTATGTGTTTTTTTCAGCTATAGCCAGAAATATAATCTGGTTATAACGGAAGTGATGAATAGACATATAGCATTAATTCGTTGTACTGGTATACATTCAACCACATCACACTCATACCCTTCCGCTACATTCAGTTCATTGGTTCACGATATTACTTCATAGTCTGGTGAATGAGAATCATGTGATATTGTTTTATGGCAATTCATATAAACTTTGAGTGTTCCTGCTGAAAAGTGATGGTATCCTTGGCATAATGTTAGAAGATAATAGATCATATTTACATGTGGAAATGATACCACAGAGATAAACATTGAACTGTAACTAAGGTTTATTAGTGTTAATAGAATGAGATCTGTTTGTCCACATTAATATTACGGAAAATGAGAAACTATTGAAACATTATGCTTCAGTTATTCCTTACTTAAAGGTCCTGTTTACATTTGGGAACAGTGATTTACAAAATTTTCAAGATATGAAAGTTAATGCATATGTGTAGGTCTGTTGTACCACAAAACATCCTATCATATAAAATTTTGGCGATGAAGCCTAAAATATAAAGAGATATCTGTCTTTTTTTTTCAATAAACAGTAACTGTAGACAGTTTAGTCTGGAAGCACTTTTATTATAGCTATTGTTTACATTTTGTATATTTAACAACAATTAATATAGATTTTATTGATTCAAATTTTTACGTGGTTGTTTCTGTCTCTAACTCACATTTCAGAACTATGTTAAAGCACAAATGCTGGGTTTTTGTTTCATTTGCAAATTGTAAACTATGCCTTTAAGGTATTTATTAACCAAATGTTCTTCATGATTAAGGCAGCATTGCTTTGCTGAAATAACATACGACCTGCATGCTGTTTTTCCTATGACACTAATGATAAACTTTGTCATTGTGCTGTAGGTGATGTGACAAACTCTCTAATGAAGATTTTTGATCATTGATGTGTCCTTTTGCTTGTTAATGTTTACATTAGGGGCAACTTGCCTAGACAACCTCATTGTGAAAGTTTGTATGGAATGTTTCAGATTCAGTAATTCAAGCAATAAAGCTAATCCTCTTCTTGTCATGCAGACACCCTGGTTCAGCAGACGCAAGATGTTGTTGACCTTATGGAAACTATGCTGCAATCTGATTGGTCCATTGCCACAGAGCTTCAGTCACTCACTGACTGTATCTTGCCACTCTTAGGAACGTAAGTCAAGAATGTGGTGGTTTGAAAGAAAATGTTAAGGACAATTTATTTAATGCATTATTTTGTACATTGTGCCAAATATGTCATGAGTCTTTCATTTCATTACAGAGTAATTTGATATGTGTACCATTAATTTCATTTCAGTGTAGAATAACAGTCAGTAAAAAGACTGAAGTTATGTTATATGCTATTCATCCAGCAATTTCTCATTTATGTTCAATTCAAAGCTGTAATTGACTTGCAGCTGGCAATACTGTTTGTCTTTCTAGAACCATGAATGCCATGCTGATCATGCACTAGGAAAAAAGAATTAAAACAGAAAAATAGGGTAGTACAGTTAAACTCGCATAAGTCGACCTTCTCGGGACTGAGCAAAACACATCGACTTAGGCGAGTTTCGACTTGTGCGTAAGTCGAAAAAATCGACTTACAGTTACACCACGCGTACACATGACATGTATAATGTACATGTATGTTGTCTACTCTGGAGCCGAGAGCTGGAGCGGTGTGCCCGATATTTGCCCTTCAGCAAGACACTTTATCCACATTGAATATTACCGTTATTCATTTCCAAAATTAAGAGCAAACATCTGACATTTATTCTAGCATCTTATGGAGCCGATTGTTACCGCTGTTCATTTCCAAAACTGAAGGCAAACATCCGGCTGTCTTTTTTTTTTGGTGGCCCGGCGTACGTTTTTGGTGACCCCGGTCGCATATTAACCATTCGCGAAATTGTGATTCGATTCGCGAAAAGACTCCGCTAAGTATATAAGGCATAGATTGCTACACTCGGCAGGGGCTACGTCGTCCTTTCACCAGGTCTGGGTAACGGAAACCAAAATCTTGCGTGAGTTCTTGCGTTACCTATCGTTAATTTCAACGAAATATCGTTAATTTGCGCTTCGATCGTTACTCATCATTACTACAAACGTTAATTTTCCCGATCGTTAGTTTGCGTTAATAACGATTCAGGTGAAACCGCTTAATGTTTATTAATGCAAAGTTTCTTTTTGTATATACTGTATGTAAACAAAAACTGGCGTCTCGGGATTTTGACAGTGATTTATTACACAATAAAATCTTATTTGACTTACGCACAGTGAATTCAATGGTTTTTCTGTGAAAGTGTTCTTGGAATTTCATCGACTTAGGCGAGTATTCGACTTAAAAAATTCGACTTGTGAGTGAATTAATACACGTAAGTCAATGGGGAAAAATCGGGACTTTTTAAAATCTTCGACTTGCGCAATTATTCGACATATGCGATGTCGACTTAGGCGTGTTTAACTGTATTTGACAGCCTTGTACAGGTAGTGAACCTTTTCACAGGCAATCCTAGATTCAATGATTTTTATGCCTCCGCCCGAAGGGTGCCAGAGGCATTATGTTTTCGGGTTGTCCGTCCGCCCGTCGGCATTTGTTTACCCGATAACTTGAGTAATATTGAGTGGAATTTTACCAAACATGGTCCAGATGTAAAGTATGATGGGGCAAATACTTGATTAGATTTTGGGTGAAATTGTCTGAGGTCAAAGGTAAAAAATCAAGGTCAAATCATGAAATTGTATCCATTTGCGCGATAACTTGACTGGATGTAGCAAATTTCGCCAAACTTTGTCCAAGGATGACATGTGATGGGGCAATTATTTGATTAGTGTTTTAGTGAAATCGGCCTGAGGTCGAAGGTCAAAAGTCAAGGTCAAATCCTGAAATTCATCTGTTTATGCAATAATTCAAGACTGGATAAAGCAAATTTCACCAAACTTGGTCCAAGGATGACATTTGATGGGCCAATTAAACATGTTTTTGAATGAAATCGGCAAGAGGTCAAAGGTCAAAAGGTCAAGGTCAAATGCTCAATATTTCACTATTTTTCCCCATATCTATGCAATTCCTGAAGGCATTTTCCTGAAACTTAGTGTATACATGTACTACCAAATAAAGATTCTCCAGAGAGTTTCAGGTCATGAAGTCAAAGGTCAAAAGGTCAAAGATCAGGTGAAAACATTATAATTTATCGGTAACTCTTTTTTCTCCATATCTTGCAAATGGTTCAAGGTATCATCATGGAACTTGGTACATTGACTGGCAGGGATTATTGAGGAAATTTAGGGGTCGTGGGTCAAAGGTCAAGGTCAACTCCTCAAAATTTCACTATTTCCCTAGGAGGACCATGCATTATGGCGGAGGCATACCAGTTGCCATAGCGACATTTCTAGTTTGTTTTTTTGTGCCCTTCATCATCATCATCATTTAAACAGACATCTGGAAACTAATTATCAAGGAATAGATATTACCTTATCCCTTGAAATGCTTATTGTGTCACCATGGTTTTCTGTTGGACAGAGGCACATTGCTACACATGAGTGAACTTGCTAGTCGACAAATAGGTCAAGTTTGGTTGGATGACTGAATGCTAGTGAAAGAGTGTTGCAAGTTCTGTACTTAGTGCCTAGACACGTAAGGGTTACAGTATTTGGTTATGAATTAGCAGAAGTTAAACTCTCTCTAGTACCCTATTTTGAAAAATGAAAATATTCTTCAAATTTTCAAGTTTTGAATACTGCAAATGTTTTCCAGTTTCAGAACAAGGGGCAAATACTGGATTACTGCAGCTAATGATTCATGCAAATGGTTATGCGATGGTGTGTTCACCAGATCACTAATTATTGATTATTATTATTATTAGTAGTAGTAGTAGTAGTAGTAGTAGCAGTAGTAGTAGTAGTAGTAGTAGTAGTTGTAGTTGTAGTTGTAGTTGTAGTTGTAGTTGTAGTTGTAGTTGTAGTTGTAGTAGTAGAAGTGGTAGTAGTAGTAGTAGTAGTAGTAGTGTGTGCAAGGTGCTTTGCAAACTAAACCTTCTACCTTTAAGTACAGTGTGCTGAAACTTTCAGAAACTTTACAATATTGATGACAGTGCATTCTCATCCATAAGCCTTTCCCCTGTAGAAAGTAGTGTGCAGTCTCATTAAAGTAGACACTCAAGTGAAATTCATATTGCTTGTATGTATCGAATTACTTTTTATGCTGTGTCATCTCATTCTATGACGTGACCTAAAACTTTATTGTTGTTGTTGTTGTTGTTGTTTTTTATTCTAAACTCAGTTTGGTGCAGGTGAAAAAGCCCCCATTGCTTCTCATAGCATCCTGTGTCAAGTGCCTTGCCACAATGGCAAAGTATGAACCTGAAAAGGTAAGGGTACCCTCTCCTTGGTACATCTAATGTCATGCTAGCTGCTTCTCTGGATAGTTGCCTAACACTAAATACACTATTACTGCAGTGTGTTTATTGCCTTCTCATTGGACTGTATACTCTTACAGTTCCTGCACATGCTTGAAATGTATTACACGTGTAGATTGTAAACTGAGCACATTGTAAGATACTGCATCAGCACACATTATGATATTGTTGAACATCTTGAGGAAGATATGTTCTCTCAAGACATATGGGCTTCTCCCAGGCATTGACATGATGGATGATATTAAGAGTGACATGTACACTACTGGTACACCAACACTAATCACTGACTGCCATTATAGAAGCTGTCAATACACTACTGGTCCGCCAGCACTAAATGCCATTCTACATGTGTTGAGCTCATACCAACACTGGCTGCCATTATAGAAGTTTTCAGCATACTGCTTGTACACTGACACTAACTTTCAACTTTCAACTTTTGCGATTGTGCCACTCCACAAGTGTTCAATATGCTATTACACCAATTCTGTCTTGAGATATAGTCACCAAAGCTGTGTCTGTGAGACTAACATCATCTCAGACAAATCTGAGTCTTTGTTGAACATAGGGTGCGTTCGAGCGCTCTAAAGCGAACCAAAGCGAACTGAACTAAAGCGTACCGTACCGTACCATGCCAATTTTTGTGCGTTCGAGCGCTCTGTGGAGAAAGCGTACCTCACGAGTTATTTTTAGAAAAGGTCACGCTTGTTTACTGCAAGAATGTCATTCACCTCTCGCTTGAACTACTTACAGCTGTCCCGAACAAAGAGAATGATGTTTTTGCATTGTGACGTATGCGCTTGATACGCGCATGCTTTACAACAAACTTTTGGTACGTTTTGGTACGCTTTTGGAGCACATCGGGAAGTGATCCACTTTTGGCTCGGTACAGTACGGTACGGTACACTTTAGGAGCATTCGAACGCTCCTCTAGCGCGGTACGGTACAGTACAGTTCACTTTAGGAGAGCGCTCGAACGCGCCCATAGTCTCAAAATGACCTGGTATGCCAGAAAAGCTTACATTGAATATGTGTAAGAGTTAGATTATTCAAATATTTTGTAGTCCAAGGGATAGTTGAAGGGGAGTACATAACTGCTGAATTACAATGATAAAACCAACATGCAATGGCACTCACATGAGTATATAAAGTTCCCCAACTTCATTTCCAGCACCCACATCATCCCTGTTCTTACTCCTTTGCTCAACTTATTTGCATGTTCATCATTTGTTTTCAGACATAAAAAACAGTACTTCACATTTTCTGACAGATTTTACATACAATGCATGCACATATCCCCATATGAATGTATTTAATACAGCATGTGTTCCTAGGAAACCATATTCACTTGTAATTTTTCTCTATCTCTTTCCAGATGTGGCTGTCTCTACAACAGACTGGTTTCTTACCATATACTGGGACCCTGTACACACAGCTAGACCAAGCTGCACGGTAAATTCAAATCATCACCATATTTTTGTTTTTATCTTTATTTTTGCTGCAGTAGACACAGTGCATTGTAATCTTTCACATGTATTATTCTCATGGTGATCACGGTGTATTGTTTTTAGCAGAAGATATTCTGTCTGGTCCACAAAATTTGCTCTGGATTTTTATGAAGTTCTGTAGTGTACATAGATGCTGATATTTAACTGAAAGCAATGATAGTGAAGCAACGATCAGAATTCTTATGTGTCATATGCAGTTAAGTTTATGGATTTGCAGACTAAGAGATATATGAGTGAAGCAAGTGCACATTGAGAGGCCAACATAAATCACTGTGTTTCAGGACACCTTAAATTGAAAAGTTAGCTTTTATTATACCAGAGGATGGTCAATAACTTCAAGTTTTAATGCAAACATGTTCATACAATGTGGACAATGTATGCTTCCATCATTTAAGCCAGTATTTGTGCTACTTGTCTGGTCCAGAGGGGTGGGTGTGTTTGCAGGAAGCTATGGCAAGGTGGTTCTGGAGTGGGAGAGACATTTTGGTGCCTACCCCGTTACCCTGGAATTCCTGAGACTTCTTCACACCCTCATCCAGGTAAGACTGCTTCGGTTGTTGGTAGTAGAATCTTGGAAGGAGGTAAATCTTTAATTAAAGGTTCCAGCAAACAAACTTTACGGATTGTCACTGACTTAAATGTCCTGTACAAGCCTTTTTTGTGTAATAGTTCCTTCGTTGGAAAATATATATGCTCTAAGTTTGCAACTTGGAGTAACATGTTGGGACTGTTTATCAATAATAAGAGTTTACTGTTAGCTGGTAATTCTGACGCTATCCAAAGTCAGTGATCTTTTCTCAGTATTTTAAGTGGCACTCTCAAACAGCATAAAATTATATTTACATAATGGACAAATTCAATACAGAATACATTCGGCCAGCCCGCAGATGATTTACACAACATACTTTCAAAGGTGTTTTCTGTTGTCATATGATTGAGCTTAAGGTGAAACTTTATGTAATGAATATATACTCAGTACTTCACCAAAATAGTGGTTTGTCTTTTAAAAAAAAAAAAAGTTAAGCGGTGTATTGCAAGCATCCTTGAAGGTAGTTTTCTGTTTCTTCATCTCCCCAAGGGTTTGTCGTCCTCTGAGATTGGTGTAGCTTCATCTCAGGACCTCCTCGCCTGTGTAATCTTCCTCCAGCGTGATATCTTCACATCATATCAGAAGTGGCGATATGGTGACTTGAGGGAAAGAGAGAAGATAGGTGAGAGGGAGAGCTTTTGGTCAATCTTCTCTCTTGAACAGACATGCTGGTTTGAAAGTATGCCTTGACTAGGATCTCTTTCAGGACAGCTTGACATGATCACACAGTAGGCGTTTTCACATCAGCCCGATAGAAATCCAAGCTCGAGAAATTTTTCGCGATTGCGATTTAGCGCGCTATTTCATTTCTTATTCACATCAGCCCGAAGAGAATCAGCCCGAATTTTTGTCGAGCTAATTCGACAGCTGAGTATGTGCAAACAGCATCAGTAATGTGTGTGCCCTCTCAAAAATTCCTCATGATTTGTGTGCAGTTTGCCTCGATTGATCGGGTCACACAGGCTAGGCATGATGGGATGCATCGCGCTAATTTCTCGAGTCATTTTCACATTATCAAATAGCGCGCTACTATCCTAGAAATTTCCTGAGTTGGACTCGAGAAATTTTCTCGATCAGAGTGATACAGATAGCGCGCTAATTTGTGTTCACATTATCAAATAGCACGCTATTTCGCTATCGGGAAAATTTCCTAAGTCAGAAAATAGCGCGCTATTTCGAAACATCGGGCTGATGTGAAAACGCCTAGTGCTGTAGCACACCTCATTCTAAATGCAAGAATTTCCCACTTCATGTACAGTGTAGTTATGATTTCCTGCTGTCTGTGGCTCTGATTATCAATTGTGTCTTATGCATAGGATGTTAATATGTTGTCCTGATATTGAAGAGCAGGTGGTAGTCAGGCATTGATGTGTAATCTTTCATTTTGGGATAACCATTGATCTTTTCACTTAGTTTTCATATTTGCATCATGTATATTAGTTCCTTTCTGACATTATATATATATATACAGCAGTGTATGTAATGTGTATATACAGTGTAGTCATCATATTCATTCGTCTTGTACACAAAATGAATAAATTGATTTTGTCTTTCTAGGACTTGGTGTGATGGAAGTGTTCCATGTGGTTCTTCACGTTGTTCCAAGACAGCCAGCATCTAGGATAGCTCGTTCTGAACTGGAGCAGAAACAAGGGTATGAAATACAACTTAGGTGTGGCATGCAAAATACTCACTCACAACAGCTAATGTGTGATTGATCCAAAGAGCTCTTTGTGAGCGTTAATATTTGTACAATTATACACTTATATGTTAAAGCTATAATCAATGTTTCTTTTATAAATCCCTTTCTTGAAAAGTTTCAGAAAATTAGTAGGAAGAATATCTTAATTAGCTGTTCAAAGGTTGTTTGGAAAATTTTTGTCATGTTCTTTTTCATTTGGTGTAAATTCATGTGTGAATATTTGTCTTGTTCATCAAGTTGCAGTAAGTTTGTCTTATCATATCCTCTTTCTCCCTCCCACTCTCTCTCTCTCTTCATCTGTGTTGTGGCTATTTGATTACATTTCTCTATGCATCGATGTCTGTGCCCAGAATCTCCGTCCGGTCAGCCTGTATTCATGGTCTCCTCTACACGTCCGCTGGTCAGACTCTGTTGACCATATCAGCCACTGGAGTGGACACCATTGAACAGAGCCTGCTGGAGAGTGGGAGGTAGGCTGCATACACACATGATAATCAGTGCTTGATTGTTGATGTATTGCAGGATTTCTGCTCCTGGTTTAACAATATTGAATTAATTTTGGTGCTAAATTGTTCTGTTTTCTTTCTTGCAAAGTCCAGTTTGTGAGGTAATTTCAACATTCCTGTGCCATTTTGTTTTTTTTTTGGTTTTTTTTCCACTTAAAGGCCTATTGCAGCAAGCCCTCAATGATTGTTTCATTTTTTCTTGTCAGATTGATTTTCCATTCCATTTTGTCAGAAGAAAACCTAAGACTGATATTTTCACATCAAATGACAGAAGTTGAAGGTATCTACTAATCTATCAATTGCACATGTGTATGAGAGTTGCATATTGCGCCACATCACCCTGATTTTCACAATAGCAATAAATATCGTGATTTGGCTGAAACATAGGCTTGTTAAAAAGTGAAAGTTTGATATCTCAACTACCTCTCGTACTGCATCTTAATACACTGAAAAGAAATCTTCACAAAATTGTCTATTCTGGCCATTTCTTGGATAGATGTTTGGAAATGAAATAGGACAACTGGCGTATATTTCGAAAGGCAAAATTCTTAAATTAGAGTCATTGTTTGTATGTGGCTTTCATTGTGACAATTCATACATTTGCAAAATAGTCATGTAGAGATGCTTACTTGTATTAGATACATGAGTTAAAAATGTTGAGATTCATTGTATAATGTGACCAGGATTTAGCATCTGCCAACTTCTCCATCTCCCAACCCCCTCTTGATCAAATTATGATGCCTCTTACATTTCCCGTTTTTTCCTCAAAACATTTTTAAGGTCCAAGGAATGTTGACAATGGCTCGGGTCTTGTTATTGTCATTACAAAAAGAATGCGTGTTCTTTATTTTGTGCCTCAACTGATATTTGGTGTTAAGTTAAGATAATAAATTTCAACACCAATGATAATCTTGTCAGATGAAATTAGAATGATGTTGGGATTGATGATCATTTGACAGCTTCTTGGACAGCGCCCCCAACAGTCAGTGCCAGCTAGTCAAGCTCTCCCTCTCAGTCCTCAACCGCCTTCTCCTACTCAAGCCCCATCAGACGGGGGCTGTGTCCACCTCCACTGCTGCGGTCAGTACCATTGGACCAGCCGTTGACCAGTGCCCTCTGGAGATGGCCTTGACTGCCCACTCTACAGGCCTGCCTCATCAGCCCCACCTCATTGCAGTGATTGCCAGTTATATTTATCACCAGCAGGACCCACGCCTCCCCACCCTGGCTGTACTCCTCCTACGACGTCTAGCACTGGTGAGACAAGTCTTCCAGATGTCTACACTCAAGCACAAGCCCATTAAATCTTTAATAGAATAGTTGATGAGTGACCACATTAATGAAGAAATGTGTGGCTATTGATAGTGTTTATTTGAAAGAGAGAGTGAAATTAAAAAGGTGAATCATATTTCTGAAAAATATTGCAAAGACATATCCAGACACTACAGTTATTATCTATCTGATATGTTTGTCTTGTATTTTGCCACTTTGCCGTGATGACTCTTTTTGTGATTATTCTGTGACTTCTCACACAATCTTCTTTGATGGGTCAGATCAAACGAAATATGGACATGAAATCAGTAATGGTCCATGGTGAAGCACCATTCCATGGTGTGGTAATTCATGGTGGACCATTACTGACGATGTTGATTACCAAGGAGGGACTCATTCATTAATAAAATACCAAGGTACAACCTGCACCAATAAAAGAAAAGACACAAGTGATCTGCAGTTGTTTCATTAAGAAATAATGCATTAGAATTAACATGGTAGATTTAATTTCGAGAGTTATATGTGGCTGAGATGTTGCTCTGTAAGAAACATTGAGACATCATATTTTTTCTTTCATTTCCCATCACCCGTATATCACTGTGCGTCTCTTTTCAAAAGAAAATGAGTCTTTAGCATCAATATGTGAGTCCATTTGTACTGAAACAGTATGCTTGATTTTTGCTTTTACCCTTCCCTGACTCCCACCCCACTCCAGGTGGCTCCAATGTCGTTGTTTGGATGTCTTGGGAACCAGGCTCCAGCCTTCCGAAATGCTTTTCTGTACCGCCTTCAAACACATTCTGAGGTGAGGAATATTCAAAGATGTGGCTCTGTGCTAATTCAAGTACATGAAACTCTTTATCATATTTAGGAACACAGTAAGTGGCTGTACTGTGCTTTCATATGCATGCAATACTCCAATATTAATTTCAGCACAAACAGTCAAAACAGTCATAATGACCTGACAATTTTATATGAAGACATGAAGGATTAGCCAATGATCAGACAACTTTGCCTGACTTGTGTCTGATCTAGTACAGATGCAAATGAACTGAAAGGTATTTGTAACAGAAGCTGGGATTGGAACTTCATCCCATGCTTCTCTTCAAGTCCATCAAAGTCAATGGTGGAAGAGACGAGAGCTCATTTCTGCATAATCATAATTCTCACTATCGCCAATGACGTAAAAAGTACCCAGATGTGGTTTTTTCGTCAAGATTTAGTGCACTTCGTAGCAAGGGCACTTCCGGCGCGGGGCATTATTTGCACAGTGCTAGCGTGCGCGTACGTGTACCTTACCTATAGCGCCGCGCCGACCACGGATACTAGTACAGTATATAGGCGGCTGTACCGCCCGAGCCAGCGAGTGGCCAGGCCTGTCATACTCGTACACATGTAGTCCCCGCATACATTGCCCTAGGCCGGCGGCCGGCCTTGTATTAGCATGCACTACTGCACGCAGCGCATAAGCTAACACATACCGGTACAGCGTACTGCTTGATCATGCGATCGATGTTCACATCACAGATCAGTCATCTCTGCATACGCTGAAAATATGCTGGAAAATATTCACCCACCTGGATATCGTCATGGAATGCCCATCTTTTTTTTATTTGTTCTCTGTCGAAATGTCGCGAACACAATCGGGAACGAACCGTGATGTCGAACTTATCCTGTCTCCGAAGCAACTTCTTCCAAGTCAATACGTAGGCACTAGGCCTACTACCACTACATGTACTAGTAAGTCGCGCGTGCACGTACTGCGCTGTGGAGTCACCCGCAAACTTCACCCACGCGGCCACGTCACGTCTCGCATGCCAGTAAGGGTTCTATTTCTGCAGATTTTTTTCATTTATTGTCGTGCGAACAACACATGGCAGCTTCGCAGCAACAACCAATAGTCGTATTAACAGCAATTTCTTAAGAATGGAGAAATTTCAAATCATATTAAAGCTGTAATTCAAGTCGAGAAAACAGGAAGTACACATAGAATACAGTCGGTTGTGTGTGTAAATAGCATTAGTCACATATCACGCGCGTACGAACAGAAGTGACTTTGCTACCGGACTATCCCATAATGCGCCGTAAATGACGCTTAAATCAACATCCGGGTACTTTTTACGTCATTGGCGATAGCGAGAATTCATATTGCCCTATTACGACTATTGTGTGATTGAAAGGAAAAGAATCAAAAGATGTAGTGTTTGATATTGAACTTGATTTGTTTGCACTCATTTCAGGACATCCGATTGAAGGTTGGCATTCTGGCACTTCTCGCAGTCTCTGCTGAGACACAGCCTGGCTTCAGTGAACTGTTCCTAGACCTGCAACCCAAGAAATCTAGCAAGAAAACAGACAAGGAGGAGGAGAAGAAGAAGAGTCCAAACAAGGAACAGGTCTGCTTGATAGATACACTTTGATCTAACTCATTCATCACAAAATCATACTGTACTGTATGTCAAAAAAAAAAAATTACATTGGGACTCTCTGTAGCGATAACTTTAAAAGTAGTAAATCAATCCAAATACAATTTCAGAGCATTAAACTATAACTTATTACCCACATCTTACAGAAAACCCGATCCGATTTGCTTTAGTGGTCAAAGAGAAATGGCGATCTTTGTAGAGCATGTCAGGAATGCCTTCCCTCCAAGTTATGTCCATTGTGTTCACACATTAATATGCAGGTCCAAGAGCATCCGAGTGTGAAACTTGGAAGAAACGGACCCATGACATGATTTACATCAATCCGCATTTCTCAATGAACACTTAACCAAATTGAATGGGGTTTTCTGCTAGATATAGGTAAGATGATGTATTTTTAGACCCTGCACAGCATTGTGACAGTTTAATCATATGAAATGTTATCAATGCAGAGATCCTATTATATTTTTGGGGGCGACATGCAGTAGAGCAAGATTTTTTTGTAGCATTAAATTTTTGTGAATTGCCACCGGCATTCAATGCATATAGTGTAAACAAGAACTGTTGCGTACATTTTGATTTTGTGAATCTTGGCTCTTGCAATATTCAAGAAATTGAAATGCATGCGAACATTTTTGGTTTTACAGTATGACAGAGGGAGAGCAATTCAATTGACTGAGTGATAGATTGATTGATATTAGAAAGATTGATGGATTGATGATGAACTCTCCACTGATTGCATGACAGGGTGACTCATGATTTCAGAAAACCCATTGTTTAGGGTGCAAGTGGTGCATTTTAGGAGTCCTTCAATAAACATGAATCATTGAATATATTAATTCTCTTCATTGTATTCATGTAGGTTTGTGAAAAGACAATCAGTTTTTCCTTCTCTGTATATGTCTACACATTAGATATTCCTATTCAATCAATTTGAGAATGTAAAGTTTATTATGTATTTATCAAATTGTAATTTCAATCACTTCCTTAATGTTTAGATACGGGATGATATTACAACAGTCATACTTATGAGACTTTTCACTTTGCATGCTGACCTGTTATGTGTCAATGTGGTTCATTGTTTGCTAAATTATTCTCTTATCAAATAAAGCACAATTTGAGACACTGAGATAAACCAAACTTAAAATGTTAAGCTGCTTCTTCTTTTTTTTTTAAATTGAATCTATAAACACCCATTTTTTATTTATCAGGACCTGGAGCTGGGTAAAAACAGCTGTCTTCATGCAGTTTTGGAAATTTTGGATGAAACAAAACAGGTGAGAATAAGAGTCTGTAACAGACACTTCTGAATTAATGTCATTTTCATATTTTGTATCATTTCATTGCACCTTTTGATGAATATTGAGAAAGTACTGCCTTCATAGCAATAGTTGAAAGTGGATAATGGCGAAGAGGCCTAATAGCGAGGAGTTGGTAAACTCTACAATTGTTCTGATTGCCCTTCAGTCCATCATGCTATGCTACCTACTATGTAGGTATTGTGATGGACACCTTCACTCACCCCCAAGCTGTATCAGTTACAGTTGCATCATATGCATTCAAACAAGATAGCAAATTATTGTCTAGAATCTACCTCTATTTTTTTTTTTTGATGTTATAAGTAAGTACTTAAGTATGCTGGTATTTTATTGACATGTCTATGTTTTATAGCATTCAAAAAAACTGTTATGTAATGTTTTGTAAAAGTAATGAAAGACAAAAAAAAAAAAAATCCCTTCAAAGCTAATCACAGACTCTACGGGGAAAATGTAGGACTTTGGAGAATTATGTTTGGCATGCTCTTCGTTAAAACTTTATATGACTCCTTATATTCATTACTTATCCCTTAAGATCTTTACCTTTTAAGTTTGAGTTTTGCCTTTTCTCCCAGCTGTTAGCATAACTTTTATCAGGAAATTACAAATAAAAGCTAAACTTTGAAATGCTGTTTGACAACTTGTTGACAGGCTAGTAAGATGAGATAGAACATAACTCTTCAAAGTTTTTGATTTTTTTCTGCTTCACAGGGTACCACACACTCACCTCCAGACCTTCACTGTGCTGCTCTGGGCTTCCTTCAGGCTCTATGGCAGGACCACAGAGAGACAGCTCTCAGCACTCTACGAAACAGGTAGGAAATTCAACCAGAACTACATACACATGGTTACAAGTCATACTGCTAATTGAATGTTGTGAAGAGATACAAGTGGCAGCACACATGTGGTGTTCAGTACAGGTATGAACCCAAGTCTAGTCTAGCATCCTTACTTACAAAAGTAGTTATTGACAAATTTCTGAATGAAATCAAGTTTGAACAAGTTGTAGAGTAATGGTATTATCTTAAAGACTCAATGTTCTCAATTCTCAAATGGGGCAAAAAAAGTTCCTGCTTTTAAAACTTTGCTCTTCTACATATTTATGATACAAAACATTTTTCTTTCTCTTCCCCTGTCTCCGTAGATTGTTGCCTTACCCCTTTTTGTCCACTGATATTGCTCTGCACAAATAATCATATTTTATCTTCTGTTTCAGACCAAAATTCTGGAGTAATGTTGCAGCACCTCTGTTCCAAGATCCTCCTACTCCAAAGCCAGAGTCCACGGTATGTCATATTTGTGCTCCTGCAGATCCTTTAAGTAAGATGTATGCTTAGATGTTGAGACTTTATATGAAATTTCAGTCTGTTTTCACTGTATTGGAGTATGTTTCTTGTTTCTGAAAGTGTCTCTTGTATGGACTTTGTAAATGTACAAATATTTTGCTTTTGTAGCATTTTGCCATGTGGAATATTCAGAGCGATGCTATTTCCAGACATGATGCTGCTTGTGTGTTTTATCTTTATAACAGTTATTATTTGTGTTCTTTTATGTGTAATGGTAGGGTGGTTTGCTTTTTTTTTTCTTGTGCGTAAT
This sequence comes from Diadema antillarum, assembly GCF_040938485.1. Classification (NCBI taxonomy): domain Eukaryota; kingdom Metazoa; phylum Echinodermata; class Echinoidea; order Diadematoida; family Diadematidae; genus Diadema; species Diadema antillarum. The sequence goes on from NW_027272683.1 coordinate 46,777, forward strand.
CTATAGACTATGTAGTGCAATGGATTTGTCCACAGACATAATTCTGAATTTGTGATGAATATGATGATGAAATTGTACATGCCTCCCACATTCTTCAAATTCATGAGTCCTCATTAATCCACAGTCTTTATCCAATGTTTATGACTACATTGCAAGTCAAAAAAGAAAAAAAAAACTGTGAAATGTTGCTGTGATAATCAGATGCTTATGCAGAGTCAAGTATTATTCCAAGAGTTGTAAATTACCAAGAAGAATGCAGACTGACATAGATTTGTCCATGGAAAATGACAGTGCACGCAGTGGAAAGATGCATTGTCCTCTGGATTTGTAAATTATTTTTCTGTCCAATTTATTGTAGGTCACAAGTTCTCTGGTCAAAATGAGAGCTCATGCCCTCAAGATCCTTGCCTTGGAATGTTTCCTGTCTGCAAAGTAAGTTTGTGGCAAGTTGTGTTGTGTGCTAATAGAATATACTGGTAGGGCTTGTGGGTAGTGGTAGGGATATTTTTTCTCTCTCTCTCTCTGATCTCTGCTGGCTATAGTTCAGTCACTGTCAGTATGAATCCACTGTGAAGTACATACAACTAAATAGAAGATGATTTGTCAATTGTGTTCTCATAATAATAATAATAATGATACATACATACATACATACAATTTTTATAGCATTCTAATTTTTTCTGACAAGTGTTCTAATGATTTTGTTACCAATTTATCCAATGTGTCCCACCACCTTTTAAAACAAACATATAGAAAAAAGAAGAATATATATGTCAGAGTTTTGTCTTATATGTTATACCTGACTTAAATTCCCTTGGAAATTTATTCTATTCTGAAGCAGGTATGGCCTGACATAATAATTTGCCACTTAGATTTCAGGGATCAACTTGATAAGATTTGAAAGATAAGATTGATGTGGTAATATTCGTAATGTGATTGAAAAGCCATGGTTAGGGAACAATGATTAAAGTGAGTTGAGAAATCACAACTTACCTTTCATTTAAAGAGTAATTGACAACATTTAATCAGTGTGATTTGATGATGATCATGGTCAAGCTATACTGACGATGGGTTTTAAAGTGGGGTTCCAACTGTGACTTTGCTATTATATCATTGTAGTAAATATGTATTTTCCAAATGTCCTCATGAAGATGGACTTGGAGTAGCACATATGTATGGATATGATGATGCAGACTTACTCAAATCTACCTTCTTTTCCATTCCAGGTCAGATATCCCGGCTGAACTCAAGGATGTCCTCAAGAAAATTGATGAAAAGAAGAGATTTCAGTCTTGGTCAAAGGTATTTGAATGATAATTGAAGTTACTGCAGTTAATATGGTGGGTCCTTGGCACATTGATCTCTTTAATGACATTTTTATACAGGAGGAACGACATTTAAACAGTATTTTTGAGTATTTGAAAGAATGAGGCTGGTAGATTATTGGTTGTCAACTTCTTTTGTTTCTCTGACTGCAATGAATTTAGTCAAGCAATTCAAGTGTAGCAAGATAATTGATTAAATAAAATTTCATGCTGCACATTCTATCTTTACTCATGTGACATGATTGACTGCTAGAAATGGACATGTCACAAGATCTCTAGCCCATATTCACCAAATGCCCAAAGGCACAATTTGCTTCTTTTCTTTTAAATACTAGGAATTACTATTTCTTTTTCAACCTTAGTTTGTGGTGGAGGTGCTGTCAGCATATTCACCATCCAGTGTGGACATAGAGGAATACATGTTGCGGGAGCACGAGGGACTGGTGTTACTACAAGCTTGGAGGACCATCCTGGTTGTTGCTGCATCGACTAATGTAAGCTGTACATCCGAGTAATGTATACAGTCAATCCTCCTTTTATGTATATTCTGTACATCATGTGACTTACCTACAGCGTATATCAAACATTAAGACATTTGTGCACATGTTGGAGATTAGAAACAAGTTGCCACAAGAGTAATTCTTGAAAGAAATAAGAGAGTGACTGCATCGCCCAAGAGATTGAAGTTAGTAAAAGAGTCAGGTACATTGTATGTTAAAGTGCCACTGGGGACAAAAAAAGGGTGAGGTACAGTTGTATCTTATGCATGTGACTGTTTTGTCATCAAATCAGACCCCAGCGTTTCTTTTGTATATGAAATGTCTCGATTTGTAGTTCTGTCATGGAACCATGTCTTCATGGTTCTGTTTAAGTTATGTTGTAACTTAATATTTTTACCCTGTGAGAAGTACACGTAAGTGTGCGAGGTCCACCTAATGAACAGTGGCATCATATTGAAGTGCCAGTAAGTTTATAATGCATATCACACATCTGGCAATTTTCTCAGGATTCCTGTTATTAGTCCAATATATTCCATAGCTTTTTACAAAATGCTGCTTTTATCTCACTTCTTCACTTCTATAATGGGAGGTAATTCTATTTTTTCTTTCAGAGTAAATTTCCATGCAACAATAACCATCATTTCCATCCCCCTTTTTGTGATTTTGTTTCAATTAGTACTCATCACTGACCATCACTGATTCAGCTGTGAGATCCACCATCCTCAATGATCTAGTAGCAGCAATCCACAAGCAGGCTTGCAGTCTAGAGTCCATCTTCAATGCCAAGGCCCTGGCCCTCCTCTCCTCCATCTACCTCACCCTCATCAACAAGTGGACCAGGTGGGCAGTGCTTTCGCTAATTTATTTTCATGATCAAAGTCATGCAAATATGCAGACTGTATCGAATTGAATGTGGTGTTTATAAAGATGTTGTTGTTATTTATAATTTGTTGCTGCTTTCTTCTTACCTTGTAGCAATCTCGGTGATCAATGGTCAAAGGTCAAGCTGCTGGTGGATACACTTGAGGCTATTCTTGATTCAGAGGACACACCCCTCTTGGCTCGTTGCCAAGCAACCACGATGGGTGCCCTTTGTGCCATCCTCCGCCACCGTCGCCAGGGGCAAGCCAGGGATAAACAAGGTGGGTTGCTACAGCCAGTATCGCTCACTCTTTGGACATATTTGACAAAGAGCTACCTGGTGCATGTGTTGATTATACTATCATGCAAGTGAAGGTCTGAACAGGTGTGGTTTCATCTTGATTTGTATGGGTAAATTGTATGTGGTCGCAACCCACAGAAAAAAAAAAAAAGGATTGATGAGTTTCATGCGTGCTTTCATTTTTGTATGTTGTGCTTCATTCCAGGTGACTGTGGATGTTAGCTTCATTACTTTTGTACAAAACAAAACAAGGATTCATTGTAATCAGCTTTGGGGACAACTGTCATGTATGTTTTCTGTCCTCTTTCAAACAATGAGTGAATCATTACATACCAAAACATTGAACTTCCCTTCAATAGTTAGTACTCTATGGATTCTTTCTATCATGTGTGGGTTCAAACTACGAATACAGTCTGCAGTCTCAAAGGCAAATGAAACCTGACAGTGCTGAAGCCTCTTTGATTTTGATGGTGCCACATCTTTTGATTTGCTATGTGTAGCCTCATAGAAAAGAAGATACTCAATACATTGAGGTGATTGCTAGTCAATGTCTCCTTTCCTTCCTGTGACACAGTAATTTGGCATAGATGAGTGCAACTGAAGATGTCAAATATTTGTCCTCTTGCAGGTCTTGACTTGCCTCTATTTGAGAGGCTGTTGCCACCAATCTGTGTAGCTCTTCAACACAGCAGGGCTTACCATACTCCATCATCCCCTCCTGTCCAGCAACCTCCTCCCCAAGCAGGCAGCATAGACATTGTCATGGATGACCTGGACAGCTCAGTGATTCCAGACCAAAGCACTGGGACTGACATTGCCAAAAAAGTCACAGAAATTCCGTCCATAAAGGTTTGTAGAAACTAATATAAAAAAAGAATGTCTATAGTAAGATCAGGGGAAATACAGTTGGAAAACTAAAGATAGTGGCATTTATTTATCATCATCTACATGTACATTCAATCAAATATAGCATCTTCAAATTCAATATCTAGCAGAGTCAGCATATGTAGCATCAAGGAACGAAGATGGGAATGAAAATTTTACATACAGTACATGATGTGTTGCCCTGTTTTCTTATTTCTTTACTGTGATGAGTTTTGCAGAAGTTTCTATTTTGTTAGAACTGTTCACTAGTGAGTGTACATCGTTGTACTGACTGCTTAATGTTGATATCCTGTACAGGGACTGTACAGCACTGGTTTAGGTGGGGATTCATGTTTTGAACATTCCTCAGTGAGATAATGACAAATGTCTTATGAAATATGAAAGAACATGTAATTTTAAGAAGGATTCAACGTTTATTTGATGAAAATTGGTTTTCAAATGGCTGAAATATCCCAAAAAGTGATAATAATAAAAGGCTACAGGCCACGCCTTTTATTAGGATCTTTTTGTTTCACCTTGGTTTTGGATATCTCAGCCATTTCAAAACCGATTTTCATCAAATAAACTTTTGATACCAGTAAGAATTGCATGCTCTGTGACATCTCATAGAGTGGTTTCTGAATATCTCGCAAAATGTTAAAAGCTAAATCCTCACCTTGACCAGAACTGTACACACCCTTTAAAGTCTGTGCTGTAATGCTGCTGTCAGAAAGGCATTGCATAAAGTTTTGACCAGAAAATCAATGCTTTGTGTTGTGTCAGCTGACAGCTCTGAAAGTCCTTTGTATCTGTTTAGCTTCTTCCAGAACAGTAGAAGTTGTTATTGAAAGGAAAAAGGTAGTAGCATGAAATGCATGCCACCTATTACCCTCTCTCAACCTTATGGTGATTTGTCTTTGATTGTTATATTCCCAGTTGTGCCTTTAGCGATTATAGATATTTCAAGATAATGATGTTGCAAATTTTCTTGCGAATGTGAGGCTGCCATATTTCATTCAAAGCATGTGATAATTGTGTCAGTCCAATGCAGTCATATTCTGGGAACTAATAGTCAAGAATTAACACATGTCATTGCGAGAAAGTAGATGTGATGTCCCAAGATTGGGCAGAGAGACATATTGTGATATGATTGTGGCTAATGACCTCCCAGCCCCAGATCGAGCTGCCCGTTGTAGCTGCCTACATCCTGGATGAACTTCTTCTAGTGCAGTTTGAACAAACACAGAAATGGATGCCACTTCTCAGGGAACACAGCGTGGTCTCTCTCCTTCTCAGTACCCTACAGGCATGCTTACAGGTTGGTTGATGGTGCAAAGGAGATGGAGGATGGCCCCGATGTTACCATGGTGATGGTGATGATAATGAGAAAGGAAAGGTTCATGTAATGTGGAAGAGCAGCAGGGTGAACAGATGAAAAGGGGAATATAAAGTTACTTCTTGCACTGGTTTTCATGATTATGCATCTTGAGATGTTATTAAAGATGATGATGATTTGAAAAAGGAGGTTTACTGAGAAAATGAAGATGATAATAATTATGAGGATGAGAGGGAGACTGAAAAGGATGTGGAGGTCAAGTTCAAGGAGGAGAGACAGAGAGAGAGGTGTAAGACTGGACAAAAGAAGATAATGAAATGGGTGGTATAACAGATGTTTGATATTCAATGTAGCCAGTGATTATAGCAAAGATTTTAATCATAAAAGATGGTGGTTATGCCCAAGAAACGCTAATTAGGTGTGTGAATTTGATGTCAATATTGATTCGTTGATTTTGATTTATTTGTTCTCTATTCTAAGGATATAATTTCATTTTCCGACGAAAAGCGTGTTCCTCATTCCATAATCTGCATAATGTCATACGTAATATAATTTTATTTGGAATAACTCTCGTCTCTTATCTCTCAGAGCCAGAAGGGATTACACTATGTAGAGGCAGTGATGACTCTCCTGAAAGACTTGGCTGCTGTACATCAGGTATTTGCAATTGAATTTAATTGAATGTTTTATTGTCCACAGATATGAATTTTGAAATGTGCCTTCCACCAGCGTTACATACAAGATACACTGTATATACACAAATAACAATTAGCCTGCTCTTTGTCATATAGCTTATTCACTTGTAATTTATCACTTAATGGGATGCAATACCAAAAACCTGAATGAGGAATGAGGGGTGTGATGATAATTAGTTCCAGAGAGCCATAGCAGTACTGTGTATCATCATCAACCAAGAACACAACTAGTGAATTGCATGAAGTTATAGAAAATATAACTTGTTTTTTAAGACTGAATATATCATTACCCCCAATTGTTGTTTTGTAGTCAGTTATATACAGTTTTCAGTGGGAGAGAACTTTAATAGTGCCCTAACATTTGACAAAAGAAACGGAAGTCTTAAACTTCTACCCTGTCTTTGTGTGTTGTTGCAATACATTATGACAACATACTTTGTTTTTATCTGTTGCTTTTGTCCTGTAGACCTTCATCATTTGATAAATAATCAAGTAAATAAATTGAAACAACCCAGCTGGCTATGTATATCCTATATCTCTCATGCGCTTGTGTTTCCTGCATGGTTTACTACGCAAGTGTTATTGGTGTTGCTCTTAACTTTATATGAAAACAGGCCTAGATGTTCTGGTATCCCACAAACTTTTTGAATCTCTTGGTAATGAATGTCTTTGCCAACAGGCAGCTGAAGCTGTGCGTATGACAGGCTTTGTGGAACATACCTGTCTATCACTAGTCAGGCTCTACGAAGACGATTCTAAGCAGCACAATACATGGAAGAAAAACTCCAGGGTGAGAGTCTGTTGTTTCTTTGGGACAACAAGTTTTGATTTTAGTACTATAGATGCCCAAGTCATGGCCTTCAAACTGTTGTTGACCATTCAGCTAGGAAGTTTTACTAGCTCCTGATATGACAAGATTTATAAGGTTCTTGGATCTGGGTTCTGGTAGATTCTACCTCATTCAAAGCATCATAGTCAAATTTCTGCACACACAGTGCATAAAGCTGTGTATTGACCATCATGATCATCTACTTCATAGAAATATTTTACTGTGGGAATTCTGTTAAGCATTTCAACCAATAGATGCATTTTGCTGTCATTTGCCTGTTCAGGATGTATTTAATCTTTACATATTATTTTCATATCTAAAGGCATTGTTCAAATGTGGCAATTTGGCATTCCTATGCTAGCATCTACATTGTACCATTATGTAGATATAAGCCTTGAAAATATTTAGAGGTTTGCTAAATGGTGCTTCTGAATGTTTTATGTTTACATCAGTTCTCCTTTTGAAAAGAGGATACATACAGGGAAAATACTGATGTTGTTACATTTTCAATAGTCCAGCTGCACTGGCTATGTGAAATTGAAACCTTTTCAACATCTTTGTTGGCTGCATTTGTGCTTTGACAAATGTAGAAATCAGTAGTTGACAAGATTGGATAAGATTAGGCATATTCCATTATCTATACATCTTCAGGACAAAGAGACAGATGTTACGACATGGCTGGATGTGTATGTGGAATCTATTACCGTGACAACCACCTTACTTGCCACCCTGAGCCATGCTTTCCTTCCTGATGCTCTCAACTTCTTTGGAGTGCATCGTGTTCGGATAATGGAGGTAAGGTTAGAAAATGATGCGATCAGATTATCACCAGAGACTCCAACTCTCCCGTTTTCGACGGGAGATCTCCCGCCGAAAACCCACATTTGCAAGATCTCCCGTTCTCCCGTTTGAGATTTAATTTCTCCCGCCCTGGCTCTTTGTCTCCCGTTGGAAAGGATTTCTTACTTATTTCTATCGTATGTTAAAAAAATAAGCCTTAGATAGCACCAGAGAGCATCTAGAACCGTGGGAATTTCGCGCTTTGCACACATCAAGTTGGAGTCTCCCGTTTGCTAAGGGTTTCAGGCGGGAGAATCTCCAGATCAGAAGGTGCTTGGGGTTGGAGTCTCTGTATCACTTCTGTGCTATGTGTAGTAGCCAGTGTAATGGAATGGCAAACTCAAGTCATTTCTTGTGTAAACAATGGAATTTAGAAATGGGCCGAATGTGAATTGTAAAGTTTCGTGCATGTGTAGTGAAAATATTTGTAGAAGGACATAAGGGTATTATTGCTTGTGATGATGACAAAGGAACTGTGAGGTGTAATTTAGCTCCAGTCAAATATATGAATCAAGCTTTAGTCTTAAGTTAGGAGTTATCATAGGTCATACCTTCATTTCAGTGCATTACATAGTTCTTGTGTATATCATAGCTTAGCAGAAGTAATAACCTAACATGCAGTGAATACACACAGTGTCGAATAAAGGTCTTTTTGATCTTCCCATGTATGTTCAGTGCCTGGAGTCACTGTACCTTCTTCCTGGTCCTCTGAACCTGACAGAGGCGCTGGCCAGTACAACCCTCATCTACCAACTGGCCCACCATGTTCCTCAGTGGCGTTTCCACATGAGCAAAGAGCTAGGTGCTGTGCAGGAGACCTTGGCCAGGCTAACTCAGAGCATTGTGGCTCTTCTTATCAGACCCAGACTGCTGCAGCACATGATGGAGGTTTGAGTCAAATAGATAGTCTTTCAAGATTTTAACATCACTGTCATCTGAGACTTATTTCCCCATCATGCACTATATGTACATGTGTCATACTTTCAGTGTATTGTTTGCTGAAGGATTGATACTACTTACATGTAGATATCTACATGAACATTATCGTTCAAATCATATTAAAGTGTTTGAGACACCTGGGCCCCATTTCATAAAACTTGTTATCAGTGACAAGTTGTTATAGTTGTGACAAGCTATTGAAATCCTTGCATCTGATTGGCTGAGAGCGAATTTGTCATAGAAATGTGGCAGTTGTCTCCAATAACAAGTTTTATGAAAAGGGCCCCGGGTCATACTAGTTCTACTGAACTAAAAAAAACAGATTTTGTGCAATTGTTTAGATGATGCTCTCATACTACACTATCTGGACTAGACATGATTAATTCTGAAATGCTCCAAATGTCAAACTTTGTACTCATACCGTTTGTTTTACATAATGACCACAATGGTATTAGTAGTAATGTTAAGTGGATGGTGACTGGTAATGTTGAGTGTTTTGTGGTTGTCATTGGTCCTCCCCATCCCCCCCCCCCACCCTTCCCATAGATGAGGACAAAAGGCAAAGAGTTGAGTCAGAGCCAAGAGCTGAGTCAGCTGACCCACTCCACATCTCGTCGCCTTCTCCAGCATCAGATCTCTACAGAACAGGTGGATTCCAGTGTGGACAGTCAAACCCAGCAGGTGCAGACAAGGTACCACACCCACCAGTATCACCACTCTCTATCGTCAACACATTATGCAGTTTGCTCACTGTCATAGCTTTATTTTTGGTAGAGTTGCATGCTTTATATTATGGTAAATGGCAGTGAAATATTCCTCTCTGTACTACTAGTATGTGATTTATGACCCATTCCCCTGCAGGAGTTAGTATCCCTCATTTGATTGGTCATCAAGCTTCATTTCTATCAACAGTGATAGTAATATACTTATCCTTCTCAGCACCTGACAACTTATGCAGTCAGCTTTGTCATTCCTAGCTGATGACAATACAGTTTATATGGCTCACGTTGCATGAAGTTATTCTAACTTCTCATCTCTTTGTGATATATTTGATTTAATTATCCAAATGTAGCTCATACAGTGACACGATCCTTGCTCCTGCGACAATTGCTCTGGTCTCATTTTCTCCAAAGACTTGGGTTCGGGTTCGGGTTGTGATAGGGTTAAAGGTTTAGTTTGATGTGAGGATTAGGATTAGGGCTAAGTTTGTGGGAAGGTTTTATGTTTGGCTTAGCATCCAGATATTTCATGGGAGCAATTGTTGCAGGAGCAAATGTCATGGAACCAGGTCATACAGATAGAATAGTCCACAAGTATGCTATCAGTGATGAATGCCATAACCATGAGTCATCTCTTGAAGCATGACTGGAAATATGACAGGGTTTGTTTGATTTTCCACCAGTCTGGTCACCATCCTGAGCCACACCCTTTCTGCTCTCCGTCTCTTCAGCCCAGACCTCCTGGAGACTCTACTCAATCAGGTCAGGTTTCTTCATAACTGACAAACAACCAACAAACAGAGCAAACCACTCATTCAGTGTTATTTTGAAAGGAAACTAGTCAATAACTAAGGCAGGCAATACTTTATAAATAAATGTTGTCTGGATGGGTAATCATTTTGTGAATGATAACAACATGCTGTTGAAATTTGACACTGAAAAATGTGTGGCTTCAAAGACAGTGTGAAGGTAAATGGTCTGAAGTTACAAATTGTATTCATGTGTGCAGGTATTATAGATGTTGTGTAGGTCACTGTTTTCAGCTTTAAATCGTGTGTAATGTCAGAGATCATTCTAATCAAGAATTTTATGCCATGTCTCTTTTTCCCATGGATGCATATGCAGAGCCTTGATGTGACAGAGTATCCTGTGTTATACAGCCTTGGATTCAGCACACCCTCCTTGGACCAAAAAACTCCAGCTTCCTTTGGAACACTTCTCTCCTGTATCAACTGGTGCCTGCAGATGTTACCCAAGGTATGAGACTATGTCTGTATGCCTCCTCAGTGAAGGAATGTCAAAGGTTGTGTGTTTGGCATCTCCAGTCATCCTTCCACCATGTGCCCTCTTTCTACCTAGAATTTTACAAATACACGAAAGAAATTTGTGTTGTCGTGGTGCAGCGGTCAGGTTCAGATTTTATTATTTCCAAGTTTATGAAATACTGTTAACAATTTTGGCAGAATGTTACTTCTAGTTTTAACTGCATTTTGTACAAGGCTTTAACTATATTTCTTACACAACCGAGAACGTATTTATCATCTAGAAATTATGCTCTGCCAATTTTGTGACCATTTTCCATCACACCGTCTGTCTGTTTTGTGTAATCATGCGTTAACAATTCCTTGAACAAGAAATTTAAATATTGCTACTATGTGCACACTTCCAGAGAGTGCTTAGATCAGTGATAATGTGGTGTCGAGATTTTCAGAGGAAATTGATGTTCTTTGGATTAAGAAGCATTTTGTTGTCATTCATAAAACACATAACCTGTGTGGAATCTGCACCATGGAAGAGAAATGCACCCTTCTTCAATAAGGGTCTGCATGAAAGTAATCACAAATAGCATCATTTGATATTTTCCAGCTGGATGTCTCCAAAACGCCGATGAAGGTGACAGAACAGAAAACTTCATCCCCACCTGATAAGGGCATTCAAAGGTAATAAAGATGTTGCACGCTTGCTAACTCATTTCTTACAAACTGTTTTAAGGATCTAGCTTTAATGAATATTTCTGTCTTGAACACTTTCTTCCTTCAAGGTTAGGCCAGAAAATATTCCTTTTGATAATCACTGGTGCTTTTTTCTTCAACAATTTGTAATGTCATAGTCATCGTCATCATCGTTATCATCCTCACAAGTTCTAAACACAGTTGGACATGAACAACAGAGAATTAAATAAAAACGTCTTGTAACTTGTACAGGGTATATCACAGTTAAATATGCTATTTCTGACTATTTCAGTGTGTGTAACACAAACAAGGTAGTAAACTTGAGAAAAAAAGAATGATTAATACATGAATGCACAATTTTCCAAGTTATGTACTGGAAAGTTGTAAATGAAATTCTTTGATATGATGACAGATTTAATGTAACTTATTTCCTGTGTGTGGTCCCAGGTCATCGCTGCTGTTTGTCCTTGAGAATGCAGTCCTGCTAATCATGGCTCAAGGGATGCGCATATTTCGTGACCCATCCATTCCTCCTAGAGACAGACAGCTACTGAAGAGAGAACTGGGCTCAGAACTGGTATGCCACTATTCCAGCCATATCTTTAGATAGTGCCAAGTTGTAGATTTTTCAGTGAGAACTGTTTTGCCTGACTAGTACTTGAATGTTTATCTTCCAGAGGAAATTTGTGAGAACTGGTAGAAGTTTTCTCTCCTCTGCTATTGAGACTAAGCACAACTTCTGAAATGTTGTTTATCTGTTGCTCCTGTTTCAATCGATTTACTACTCTAGTTGCTCGATGCAATGAAAAGACAAAGGGAAAATACACGATAACATAACGTAAATATAAACTCTACAGTAAGTCTGTGCAAAAACTTGGGTCTCAAGTCTTGAGAGATAGTAGCTTCCCATGCTTCATAGTTATGATATGCACAAAATTAGTATAGATTTGTATCTGATTCTTGACAATTATATACTGACACTGAGATCCAAATGCTTTCTTACTTTACAGCATATATTTGCAAGACTGTTTGAGTCCCACATGTTATTGATGATTGATCGGTAATAATATATGTTTATCTTTTAACATGGACCACTTTATGATAAGTGTCATTTATTGTATATGTATATGAAAAGTTGAATATCGTGCTGTTCATATCTTCGATCAAATTTAGAACACATTCCTGACAAGCCTGCAGCGATACTTCCGTCGGGGTAAGCTTGGGTCCCCATCTGATGCTAGTCCTGGTACAGCAGGGGGATTGTCAGCCCGTCTAGCCACTGGGTCAGCAACAGGGGGCCTGAGCAAGGCCTCCCTGAATGCAGCTTTCACAGAGGCCAAGGAACAGCTCTTCTTCAAGGTGGTCCAGGTCTTTGTGCAGCAGCTGATCAAATAGGCCTAAGCAGGAGACAAACAAACTTGTGTCCCAAAGGGGCTTGGAAATCCTAAGTGTCCTTCTACAAAATTAAGAAATACTGGAGAATTTTACAACCACAGGTGAACTTTCTCCTCCTGAAGTTGCATGAAATAAGTAACTCCTTGATCAAACATGGTAATGAAGTCCTGTATTCATTGTGTTGTTTAATGTCAATAATATGCTTATGTGCTCGATATGCAGATGGCTGAAACAGAAGATATGGGGTCTTTTTTACTAGCTGATGTTTACTGGAGGCATTTAAAGACTCAATTACGAGCAGTGCTGGCTTAGGACTTTCCGGCTCTTGGGATGCCGTGTACTGTGTTTGTGAGGTAAACTCACTGTATACCAAGGTACATATGGCCTCTGCACACAACAGTGTGACATGTTTCATACAGTGTTTGTAATCATCATCAATTCAGTACACACTGCCACTGTCTCTCTGAATATTCCTCGTTCATAACAAGTATGCTCTCCATTGAATGCATGGATTGTACATGTATTAATTAACAGGCCATTACATTCCCATAATGTGCAGGGTCATGTATTTGTGCATCTGATGTACACCTATGAACAGACACACACATCTTTCCATATCCATGAAGAGATAGTCTAGAATGCATTTTGTCATGCTGTTCTTTGGTCCGTTTCAAGAAGTGGAATTCCTTGTCTAGTAGTAAACATTGCCATTTCTTCACTGCGTGAAGTATGTTTTGGAGAAATGTGAGTGGTACAAAAGCACATCATCACTGGGGCAACAAGACCTCATATCTACAAAATGTCAAATGTTCAGGAGAGCCAAAAAACATGGCGGCCAAAGCACTGTAGCGAATGGGATAGTCTTTCCTTTGACACGCCGTGATGGCTTCATTTTTGGAGTAAGACAGTTGGGATTTGGCCAGGACATCACTTAACCCATTATTTGACCATTAATCCGAAAAAGTCATTTTCACCAAAATTTCAGATACAACGTTTTGTTACCCCAGCGATGACATACATGTGCTGTATCTTATTGCATAGAATCACACAGGGATTGATGGACATAAAATCATGGGCAGTACATGTTATAAAGAGTAGGGCATAGTCATATCTAATTATAATAAGCTTCTTTTGTGTATCCGGGCAATTATCCCCAGAGGGCAATTGCCCCCCAGCTACACACTGGTTAGTGGTAAGGTTAGAGTAAAGATTAGGGTTAGGGTTAGGATTAGGTTCAGGATTAGGATTAGGACTAGGGCCAGGGGAAGGGTCTGGGGTAATTGCCCTAGATCCCTTCTTTTGTAATGTCAGTAGAAATTACTAAAGTAATTGTCACAGGAGTTAATCCTGCATTAGTGCGTGTAATCGATGGGTATTTATTTGAAATTACAGAATAGAAGAACATGTACATGTATAATATAGGTTAAGAGCTTTTTGGAATGCTGGTCGTTTGACATGACGATGTCATAGCTGCACCATCATACAAGGCCAATAATTGCAACACCTTTAATTGCCGTTCATCACCATTTACCGTTTCGTTGATACGCTTTGTGTATATGACCATGAGCCATGAAACAGGAATTGCACACAATGTAATTGTAACCTGCTGGTCACTGATTAAAATGGTCCAAAATATTTTATGAAAAAGGACCAAAAGATTCTATTTATGGATTTTTATGTAAGAGTTATGTTCATGCACAGATAACAAAATAGAGGCCTTTCTTACAGAGAAAAATGTGATGCAGCGTTTGACTATATCTGGTCAGCTATTCCAACTTCATAGTAGTTTTCACTGAAATCAAGTCTAAATTTCAAGTCTCTATGTTTCCTCCCCTGTACATAACAGTTTTTCCCTCATGCAAGGACATGGGAGTGAGAGTTACTGCACACATACTGTGCTTTCTACTGCACACTGACACAATTTTTAAAAGGCAGAGTATTATGTATTTTGTGTAATGATAAAATGTTAATTTGAAAGTACCTTGCATGTGATTTTTTTTTTTTTTAGAGTTTAGATAAGGGCTCTTGCTGTAAAGATTGCTTATGCGTTTTGTTTGTCAAGTGTTATATGAACTGTACACATGAGTTTATGTTATGTTATGATTTTGAAATAAAACATACTGCAGAGTGCATAGTGATTAGTTGTGTGGAGACTCATTACTAGAACAGTTGTCAAAGAATTCACAAGGTTAGAAAATGGTTGCTTGGGGTGCAGGAGATTCTTGTAAGATGCTTCAACTGGGGATATGATTGGTTCCTCAAGGTAACCAAGCATATTCCTTTTTCTTTTGTTTCACAAATGTTATTTTTCTTTCTTCTGATGCGTAGAATAATTGAAATTGAAAACCATAAAAAAATATTTACAGCTGTAAATTCATTTAAAGGGTGTGTGCAGTTCTAGCCGAGATGACGAGTTAGCTTTTAACTTTTTGTGAGATATTCAGAAACCACTCTATTAGATGTCAAAGAGCATGCAATTCTAAGGGGTATTTAAAGTTTATTTGATGAAAATCGGTTTTGAAATGGCTGAGATATCCAAAACAAAGAGATCCTAATAAAAGGCATGGCCTGTCACCTTTTATTATTATCACTTTTTGGATATCTCAGTCACTTGAAAACTAATTTTCATCAAATAAACGTTGAATCCTTCTTAAAATTACATGCTCTTTCATATTTCATAAGAGGTTTCTCATTATCTCACTATAAGGAATGCTCAAAACATGAATCCCCACCTCAACCAGCACTGTACAGTCCCTTTAAGTTGGTAAAAAAAGAAATGTGCTTCAAGAAGTGTATTGGTGCATTTTGTACACGACAATCAAGGCCATGTAAAAAATTCAAATCTTCCCGTTTGAATAGTGTTAAGTATTCGCGTACATGCAGGTTCTAAATATGCAGAAAGGCCTTAAGAGGGTGCTTTTTCATTTGTTTCAAATACAATGTACTCAGAACAAATGGGCGTATGCCTGGTGTAAAATGTTTCCTCGGTTGCCTAGGGTGAAACACGACAGTACCCCAAGTTGGAGCTGTTTATGAAAACACACACACACAACTTCTACTTCACATGCTTCATCTGGGAACAAATGGGCACATGCTTGGTGTGAAATATATCTCGGGTTGCCGAGAGTGAAACACTACATTCTACAATACCCCCAGTTGGAGTCGTTTATCAAAATGCACACACACACACACACATTAAAAAATATATAAACCGTAGATATGTTCATGATGAGATGTGGTGACGCAGAATGCACACATGGGTCAATCAGGGTCATGGGACTTGGTTCACAAGGGCCCATATTTCATGCATGGCATCCTTTTCTCCAAGTACACTAGTGTACACAGCTGTATGGATGAATTGTTCTGTCTGTAGACACCGGTATGGATGAAGAATAATGATTGTTAATGGGGCTCCTGGAGATGAAGTGAATTTAGCTTCAAACAAATTATCCAGATGAACCACAGACAGGTTCCATCAAAGTTGAAGTTATCATATCTTGAAGCTTGGGTGAGCGTCAGGCCCCTATGGTTCTTGATAAACGTTAAAGAGAAAAACTACTACATGTAGTACATAATACATTAATGTACACTCTCAGCATAAGACTCAAAATCAGACAAAATATTAATACTTGAAAACATGCCAAACAATGGCATTTAATATGTAGGCCAAATCAACACAACACCAAAGATGGGAAACTGAACAGATGCTTGCAATGACTTAATATGCCACATGATATTATTTCCCCGTCTGTTATTTATCAACATGTTTGTTTCACACTTCGAATATAAAGTAAAACTGAATACCACAATTTTTTGTCATAACTTTCCTTCATTGGTATCATTCAAACAGCACAGAGCACATTCCAAATATTTTTGCTCATAATCAAACAGTTTGAAAGTAAATACAATGCAAATACCTGTAGTACAAGTGATTCCCTTTATTAAAAAAAAAATCATTGCCTTTTAAAACTATCATTCCACCAGCATTGATTCCTCACATGATTGATTGATTCTTCAAGCCACCAGTGAAGTAAGATTTACACTGCTTACTGTGTGAATGTCATGTATGATGAGGTTAACACCCCTCCCCCCCCCCCCCCAATAAAAAAAGACAAATGGCACTGTCTATATCAATCATTCTAAAGTAGCTATGGCCTTTGTCACATTTAAAGCTTATACCCGCATTTCTCCAACAGCAGGAAATCACTGTATAGACCATTTTCTTGCTACCAAAAATAGATTTCTATGGATTCCTTCCATCAATGCCAAGAATGGAGGCATCTGCTAATCATACCAAAATAATTAGTCACACCTTTTCCTACAACCATTTGCATAAATTGAACAATAGTACGCTGTACTGTACACTGTAGTGTATAGGAGAGAGAACTTCCGCCCTTGCACAGTACACTGCACATCGAGTGTTGCCTCTAGATTTTAAAATGAGAACACTAATGTGTACAAGATGTGTACCTGGTTGTGAGTCCTTGTAGCATGTATTCAGAACCTGATCATCCCACTCCCAATCTTGTAAAAAAAAATTAAGGGAAAGAATTACTATTTCACCATTGAAAAATCATTACCATGGTTTGCCCAAATTAGCTCATTATATGACGTGAATTGTGCATAGACATGCATGTTACAAACTCTGTAACAAGATAATCTTCTTGCAATAAAGAAATCTGGTATCAGTGTATATTATAACAAGGTTCACCTGTACATGTACTGCTTAAGTCAAAGCTAATTGTTCAGCTATACACCTATTTCTGACTACCAGCCATTAGTGTTTACATTGAAAGCTCTACCATGCACATGATATGCCTCATAACGATGTCTGTTGCAGAGATGGCTGCATGTTACAAGTACCCATTTCACCTTATTAAATCAACCATCCAAACTTCATGTTTTCAAAAAGCAGACATTAGGTCTTTTAGTTACAATTCCAGAAAACTTAAAACTCATTTTCCACTGGGCCAATAATTGTTCATTTGCAAGCACAGTAATTTCATGATGCTCCTTCCATGGCTACCTCGGACTGGACCTGGACAAAGAATGGTCCTTCTCGCACGTATCCCTTCAGCCTTAAGAGGGTGGGGCGACCAAAAATCTCTTCTGTGTGGACAGCCTCTGAGAGAGCTTTCACCACTTCGAACTTGACTTCCTTGCCTTCCTTGTCTGGCTCGGTGGAACGGTCCAAGAGATACTCAAGGAAGCCTGGCTCCTGCCTGAGGCATCTAGCAGCCCAGGGTTGGTTAACTAGGACCCGCAGGATGAGCAGGGCATTGCAGCGGATCTCAGTGAATGGCTGCTTGCATAGAGACAGGAGCAGGTCCAATGGCTTTGAGGCAAGGTTTGTAAACCATTCCTCCTGAGTACTGAGGATATCATCTGTCTGCTCCTCCACCTACACCAAGAAATCCATGGTATTTTTAACAACTCATTAAAAGAAATAGTGAAATATTTGCATGCAGAATAAAAAAATCCCCCAAATTTACATGAGCATTCATATATACATGAAAAAGTTATACACTGTAATAAATCACTTACACTGTACTGGTAAAATTTAGGTTTTTACCAATAATCTAGCACCATAACCCTATCATCCTGCTTTAGTCATTGCTCATTTATTCTTGAACAGGTTGATGTGACATATTGCTCTTTCATTTCTCCTCAAACATGAATCAATTTTGTGAAATTTAGGTGCAAGTCAAAGGAGACTGGTGTGGTACATCACCACATTATCTAATCAGCAGATGTGATCGTGACCAACAATACTTTTTTGTGCCATGACAGATTTTTTTTTAATCAATTGTCACCCTCTGTACAAATGTATACATAAGATCGCAAATATTAATCTACATTTTAACAAGCATGTTGGAAAAAGGCACCAGTGGGATTCGAACCTGTCATCAACAGTATATGACATGTTCGAATCCTACTGGTTACTTTTTCCAACATGTTTGTTATTAAATGTAGATCAGCAGTTGCGATCCTACAAATTCATTTCCACAGGTACAGAGGGTAACAATTGATAAAAAATCTGTCATAGCACATATTCACCCCTCTGAATTACTAATCTCTTTCTTTCACTCAATACTTTTTGTGTATGTATGAAAACGAATAAAACAAATACTTGTATTCCACGACTCTTGATGAGTTAGTTTCATGTCACTTTTCTTCTTTAAATCAACTTGATCAGGGAGCAGAGTTTTATGAAAACAGCTCAAGTCTTGCACAATGTTAAATCTAGCAGTCCTCCTTGGTTTTGCAGTGCAGGTCAGTTATAACTTGTATCAATAGATAAAGCAAATAGTTAAGGCGTATCTCTAATCCTACTGAATAGTCTCATTCCTACTTTATGACTAAGAAAATGACAGGAAATTTAAGAGACTATTCTAACTCTTGCTATAGAATGTGGGTGTAATCTAAATCCAGCTGCTTTTCTGATTTAAAAAAAAATAGTATCAATAGAGGCTTTTTGACCTAGCCTGGACCATTCCAGAGTATTTACACAGACTAATTCATTACAAACATTGCTGGATATACTTATGGCAGCATTTTGAATGCACAAAGCAATTGATTCAAGTGAGCCCTTCAACAGACTGCTTCCAAAATAAACAATAATATTCACAGTTGAATGTCCTCTTTCACTTCTGTGGAATACAGATGAAGATGACAAGCATAGGGGAGAAAAGAGATAATATAATATGTTTTCATGTAAGCCTACACCTACCTGGAGAGTGAAAAGATCCTGCATGGCTGACAGGGCACGAACTCTGGTCTTTTGTGGGGGCTGAACCAACAAGCGTCCCATGTGTTTCATTGCATCAATCATTCGTTGACCTGAAGAATGAAAGAAGACACAATTTTAACTAGAGAAGCACTCTGAGAGCGCAGACCTCCGCCAAGCATGCAGCTCATTTCCACGACTAATCTTGTTCTTCCATAGAGATTTCAGTAATTTCTACCCATATGTATTTTAATAGCATTGGGTGATTTCAAGTTCGGTGCTAGAGCTAGTGCTAGTGCTAGCTCCCACATAACAGCATTAAATCGAGCTCCAACACCGGCGGTCAGATTAACGAAGCGATACCGATCAAAATTATCGATCCCAACACCGAGGTGCTAGCATAGCATCACCGCGCAGTCCGCGAGAATTGTGCGACAAAAAAATTTATCGCGCGTGATTACAGTCAAATATCAAAAGATGCAGCCATGACTGCTTAGTTTTGGACACATAATGAGGAAGACTGATTAAAATACCACAAATTTCATCTCTTCTTGAATCACAATTACCTTAATTTTGCTCCTAGGCTCAGATTTATATAGCCATGTCGAGAGTGTTCGTGTACGTTATGTGGGCGACCACTGCATTAGCACAGACTTTGCACATAAAACGTGCATCTTATTATGGAAGTGAATGCGGATCTCGCATGGCAACGCTAACACCAGCACCGAACTTGAAATGACGAAGATGATAATCCCTAGGGGCTAGTGTTAGTCAATAGGGAAAACGTAAATCGCTAACACAAACGGCGGAGCTCAGTTCAGCAGACGACATTCAACACCGAGCCCAACACCAGCAACCGGAAATACGTCATCATTTTGAGGTCAACTCCCAACACCGACGTGATTTCAAGTTCGGTTTTATCGCCGGTGCTAGTGCTGAGATAGCACTAGCACTAGCACTAGCACCGAACTTAAAATCACCCACTGTGTGCTGAAAGTCGACCAATTTCCCAATATAGAAGCCTTTGTTGCGTCATAAACCCTCAGCTGCACGGCGCGCCTCGCCCTAGAGCACGCATTTTAGTACGCACATGCAAACCTCAAATACGCGCAGCCTGAACTCTCAAGTTCATTGACCCTACCTGTCAAAATATCAAAAATCCTTCATAAATTCCCCAAAAATTCTCGGGTCACTACCAAAATTTAATCGTTTGTTACTTGCATCATTCTAAACCTTTCCTGCAAGTTTCATCCAAATCTGTTTACTACTTTTGAGTTATTTTGCACAAGGACAAACACACAAACACACGAACACACAAACCAACGGTAACGAAAACATAACCTCCTCCCTTGGCGGAGGAAACACAGCAAAAGTGTTACTTACAATCTGCATCAATATAAACAGAATGTGCAGTCAATTGGAACGTTAGCATAATTCAGACTTCTGGGCAATATGTATTTACCTTGTTTATTTAGTGTCTGCTTCCCATCTGCTGACTTCCCAATAAAACCAATGGTCTCCACAGCGATTCCAACAAGTGATGGGTCATTACTGGGCAAAAGGTCAAAGGTCACCTGGAGGAAAGCTCCATGTTTCTCTATGATTGCTTTTGGGTCGAAGTGAGCCATGCACCCAAAGAATTTGATAATGGAGGGGATCAGAAAATCCTGAGAAGGGTCAGCCTGGGCCCCGATTAGGAGGTTCTCAAGCCTTCCCATCACCCCTTGCTGGTCGAGGAAGAGCATTGCATGCTGGGAGGTGGCCATATTAGTCAGCATCTCAATGGCATTGAGCTGAATGAGGTCATCATCTGTGTCAAGATCTGCAAGGAGAGCTTGGAGGAGACTAGATGAGGAGACATGTTCAAGGCCAGCAGGAGAGGATGAGGCGATGCTCGTCACAATCTGTACATAATGACAAAACAGATTCTGATAATTTACTACTCCTATCATAATCTACAAATTCCTACATATATTCAGTATATCATACATATATCATACAATTTGGGGTGTTGATCATTCTACAAATGTAACAAAGAACATTTATTCAAACGTAACAATTTTCCACCTTATGTGACCCTTTTAAACAGAAAGAAAATCAAAAGCTACAAATTGCAATATGATCTTATATCTTCCCAGTAGTAGGTCTGACAAATATCAAACAGATTTTCACACCTTAAAACTGTAAACTGGTACACTGGTGTGCTGCTTAATGCACTTGTCCTTAATTTGTTTTTACATATACATTTAAATGAAGAGATAATACAATTTTCCTTTACGCAATGAACTGTAAAGCTTTTGTTTTGGTCTGTTGTTATTTCTCCAATATAAACTGGCATATCTAATATACTATCACACTTAAATCTACTTAATGGTTCTATGTTTAACTCTTAATGTGCCATACCCAAAACCCCTAACGTGCCAGACGTTTTTACCCAACGCCAGAAAGTTTGCGAACTGGATTGACAATGTAATTTAAAACTGCCATATCTTTGAAACTATTGACTGTTTTGAATTGGGTTCTTCACAAAACATATCAAGAAATAATTGTTCTTTCGTGTCATGTAGTCAGTTTGCTGTAATATCTATCTGAACCTGAAATATTGAAGAAATAATCGGTATCATTAAAAAATCATTATAATTTTTTGTGTAGTATGGAAAGAAAGAGTCAGTCATGATGTTTCTTCAATAGAACGCTCCCTTGACTCTGTGAGAAAGTTTTAGAGCTGCATTTCCTCTTTCAAATGATAACAAATTTGTCTTCAAGAGTTGTATAATTCCAAAGATAGTGGCAGTTCAATTCGTCTTTTCAATTTCATTTTCTGCCTCGGTAATTCATTCCCAAATCTGTGTCCTTTAGTCCCAGATCCTGTATTTGAAACTCAAGTAAATCCCGGGTCGAGTCCTGGAAGAGTGTCTTTTGTCCACTTGAGAAGAAAGCACCTACTAATCCTTCTTTTGTCTCTACTACGGCCGGGCGTACTCTATTGAAATCGGCAGGCCTTTGTACGCGAGGAGTTTGTGCTCGTGCAATTCCTTGGTTTACAGGTCTATACTTTCCGTCCACTGTATATGGACATAGACAAGAACAAAAGCGTGTTCTTCTTTTGTATGCAAGCGTGGGGACGATTAGTGAAGTTCACTGTCCAAGACAAAAGGATGAGAGACTTGACCGACGAACGAAAGCTTTACCCTCACGAGTCTTTGAGGGACAAAATGAAAGCCGCTCCCGCAGGAGAGCGCCCAAGCAGAACAATGCGAGTGGAAACGCATAGACAACACACGCAGATTCAGTAGCATACACACGCGTGGTTTATCAATGAGAAATTTGATCTATACACATCTCGCAGAGGGTGCGCTCTCTGCAGATTTTCCCGACGCGAAAAAAATACATCTAGCTGAAAAATCACGCATTTACTCAAAATTTTCCAATGTAAGCATACTCATATATTTAGTGGAAACGATGGATATGCTAATCAGCTACCAGTACATGTAAGTGGCAGTTTCTTGTTGTAACGCATTTTGGTACCACAAGAACTTAAATGACCAATGTTTTTCGCGCTCTTCTTAGTCGCCGATCGGCGACCATGGCACGTCCAGACTAAGGTCGCCGTTCGGCGACCATGGCACGTTAAGAGTTAAGGCACATAACACATCCACAGTACGTAAGAACTTTTAGATAGTTGAAGAAGCAGTTTTCCATTGATGTGAAGAATTTAACATGTCATACAGCTATACTCACAAATGCCTACAGCAGTGAGTAATGAATGAAACACTGCTGCCTAATCTGGAGTCTTACCTCAAAGACTCGGTAGCGAATGGTTTCACTCTTTTCCGCAGTCTTCTGCAAATCCTTCAGCGGCTGACCCGCTAAGAGCAGCTCCTGACCATTGGCAGTTGATCCCACAGTCTGCAGCACAGCAATAGCTACCTTGGCAACAGCCAGACTATCATCGCCAACCCTGGAGATGATGAGGCAGACGAGGTCTGGATTTGCGAGCAGGGTCATCAGCCCTGAGGGCTCCTCAGCAGCTCGTTTGATCTAACCATAGCAAATCATTTTTAGAAGAAAAAAAAAAAAACAAATGACAGAATTTCTACATGTAGAAGGCATAACACTTACATTCAATACAAAAAGAGTGCATCTCTATAATCCATTAGAGATACTAATCAACTAAATATGTATCCAACTGTACTCACTTGATATCAAGTTGATTTACTAAATACTTCATTAACCTTTACAATCAAGAAACACATATTCTTGGAATACCACAGCAACTGAAGAGGGAACTTTGGAGGAGAGATAAAGCAGTCAATCTATTGTAGCTTGCTTGTGAAAGTGTTTACGAGTTCCTTTACAGTGGTCACATTGAAAATATCTAAAAAAGAAACACACACACAAAACAAGTGATTAATGGCACTGTCACAGTGTATTAATCCAAGCAAAGCGGTAATTGCAGTGGGTACCTGAGGGAACTAAGGAAATTTATGCAAGGTAATATTGTCTGTACCAGTATAATTATCATGTTTTTATGATTCCTCTCAACAGGTGTCAACCAATGAGCACTGAAGTCAATCAAACAAATAGTTGAGCGCGCTGACAAAAGCTGCGGAGACATGGGCGTCACCAGGGGGGGGGGGGGGGGTGCGTTGGGTGCGAACGCACCCCCCTTCAGATCCTTGGAGAAAAAAAAAAAAAAAAAAAAAAACTTCAGTCTGCGAGCGACCTCAACGCCGGACGCTAAATAATTATTCTTTTCATTCTTTTTTTTTATTTTGCACCAGGGACAAAAAAAAAAAAAAAAAAAAAAAAAAAAAAATCGTGGGCAAAAACAATTTGTACCCCCCCAAGTGCGAGCCTTAGCCTCATTAAAAAAACAGAAAAAAAAAATGGAGGGGCAAGCACATCATTTTGCACACCCCCCCCCCTCCATAATTCCAGAGACGAGAAGATTTTCTTGTTTTTGAAAGAAAACAAAAATGACTCCATAAAAATATTGGAAGGCAAGCGCACCATTTGCCCCACCCCACATAATCATTATTCCCGCGATGAAAAGATTTTCTTGCTTTTTTGATAGAAATCTGTCCAACTATTTCACCCAAAAGCAGTGGCGTAACTACGGAGGGGGGGGTGCAGGGGGGGTGCCCCCCCCCCCCCCATCCGCTGGTAAAAGAAAAGAAGACTTACCAAAATAGTAATTCAAGGGTTAGTAAACTGCTTTTGAATGAAAGGGCAACGGCGTAGCCAGGATTTCATCTTGGGGGGGGGGGCGGTTAGTCTGCGAGGGAGCGAAGCGACCGAGCCCGAGCGAGCGGAGCGAGCGAGGGGGGGGGGGGGGAGGGTGTGGGAGGGGGGTGTCCCCCCTCCCACGGTAAGAACTTTTTGCATTTTGATGTTGTAAATGGTGCAATTTGATGCATGTTTTTGCGCGTTTTATCGACGTGAAACAGTCCCGCTTGTTTAAGGTATAGCAGTCTATTTGATGTAGATTATTATTGAAACAATTTGCCTATAAAATGGTATAAGTTAAATACACTTCTTGTATCAATTCTTTTCACTGAATATCTGAACGCAACTGAACCCGAGCTGAGCGGAGCGTGCGAGGGGGGGGGGGGGAGGGGAGGGTGTGGGAGTGGGGTGTCCCCCTCCTACGGTAGGACACCCCACTCCCACGGTATTAGAACTTTTTGCATTTTGATGTTGTAAATGGTG